>NW_027464479.1:58770-108907 GCF_050947455.1 Rhinoderma darwinii
CTCTATACATACAGTCACATCTACTGCCTCCTCCATACATAGTCACATCTACTGCCTTCTCCATACATACAGTCACATCTACTGCCTCGTCCATACATACAGTCACATCTACTGCCTCCTCTATACATACAGTCACATCTACTGCCTCCTCCATACATACAGTCACATCTACTGCCTCCTCCATACATACAGTCACATCTACTGCCTCCTCTATACATACAGTCACATCTACTGCCTCCTCTATACATAGTCACATCTACTGCCTCCTCTATACATAGTCACATCTACTGCCTCCTCCTTACATACAGTCACATCTACTGCCTCCTCCATACATAGTCACATCTACTGCCTCCTCTATACATACAGTCACATCTACTGCCTCCTCTATACATACAGTCACATCTACTGCCTCCTCTATACATACAGTCACATCTACCGCTTCCTCTATACATACAGTCACATCTACCTCCTCCTCCATACATACAGTCACATCTACTGCCTCCTCTATACATACAGTCAAATCTACTGCCTCCTCTATACATACAGTCACATCTACTGCCTCCTCCATACATACAGTCACATCTACTGCCTCCTCCATACATACAGTCACATCTACTGCCTCCTCCATACATACAGTCACAGCTACTGCCTCCTCCATACATAGTCACATCTACTGCCTCCTCCATACATACAGTCACATCTACTGCCCCCTCTATACATAGTCACATCTACTGCCTCCTCTATACATACAGTCACATCTACTGCCTCCTCTATACATAGTCACATCTACTGCCTCCTCTATACATACAGTCACATCTACTGCCTCCTATATACATACAGTCACATCTACTGCCTCCTCTGTACATACAGTCACATCTACTGCCTCCTCCATACATACAGTCACATCTACTGCCTCCTCCATACATACAGTCACATCTACTGCCTCCTCTATACATACAGTCACATCTACCTCCTCCTCCATACATACAGTCACATCTACTGCCTCCTCTATACATACAGTCACATCTAGTGCCTCCTCCATACATAGTCACATCTACTGCCTCCTCCATACATACAGTCACATCTACTGCCTCCTCCATACATACAGTCACATCTACTGCCTCCTCCGTACATACAGTCACATCTACTGCCTCTTCTGTACATACAGTCACATCTACTGCCTACTCCATACATAGTCACATCTACTGCCTCCTCCATACATAGTCACATCTACTGCCTCCTCCATGCATACAGTCACATCTACTGCCTCCTCTATACATAGTCACATCTACTGCCTCCTCCGTACATACAGTCACATCTACTGCCTCCTCCGTACATACAGTCACATTTACTGCCTCCTCTGTACATACAGTCACATCTACTGCCTCCTCTGTACATACAGTCACATCTACTGCCTCCTCTATACATACAGTCACATCTACTGCCTCCTCTATACATAGTCACATCTACTGCCTCCTCCTTACATACAGTCACATCTACTGCCTCCTCTATACATACAGTCACATCTACTGCCTCCTCTATACATACAGTCACATCTACTGCCTCCTCTATACATACAGTCACATCTACTGCCTCCTCTATACATAGTCACATCTACTGCCTCCTCCTTACATACAGTCACATCTACTGCCTCCTCCATACATACAGTCACATCTACTGCCTCCTCTATACAGTCAAATCTACTGCCTCCTCTATACATAGTCACATCTACTGCCTCCTCCATACATACAGTCACATCTACTGCCTCCTCTATACAGTCACATCTACTGCCTCCTCTATACATAGTCACATCTACTGCCTCCTCCATACATACAGTCACAGCTACTGCCTCCTCCATACATAGTCACATCTACTGCCTCCTCCATACATACAGTCACATCTACTGCCTCCTCTATACAGTCACATCTACTGCCTCCTCTATACATAGTCACATCTACTGCCTCCTCCATACATAGTCACATCTACTGCCTCCCCTATACATACAGTCACATCTACTGCCTCCTCCATACATAGTCACATCTACTGCCTTCTCCATACATACAGTCACATCTACTGTCTCGTCCATACATACAGTCACATCTACTGCCTCCTCTATACATACAGTCACAGCTACTGCCTCCTCCATACATACAGTCACATCTACTGCCTCCTCCATACATACAGTCACATCTACTGCCTCCTCCATACATACAGTCACATCTACTGCCCCCTCTATACATACAGTCACATCTACTGCCTCCTCTATACATAGTCACATCTACTGCCTCCTCTATACATAGTCACATCTACTACCTCCTCCGTACATACAGTCACATCTACTGCCTCCTCCTTACATACAGTCACATCTACTGCCTCCTCTATACATACAGTCAAATCTACTGCCTACCCTATACATACAGTCACATCTACTGCCTCCTCCATACATACAGTCACATCTACTGCCTCCTCCATACATACAGTCACATCTACTGCCCCCTCTATACATAGTCACATCTACTGCCTCCTCTATACATACAGTCACATCTACTGCCTCCTCTATACATAGTCACATCTACTGCCTCCTCCATACATACAGTCACATCTACTGCCTCCTCTATACATACAGTCAAATCTACTGCCTACCCTATACATACAGTCACATCTACTGCCTCCTCCATACATACAGTCACATCTACTGCCTCCTCCATACATACAGTCACATCTACTGCCCCCTCTATACATAGTCACATCTACTACCTCCTCCGTACATACAGTCACATCTACTGCCTCCTCTGTACATACAGTCACATCTACTGCCTCCTCTATACATACAGTCACATCTACTGCCTCCTCTATACATAGTCACATCTACTGCCTCCTCCTTACATACAGTCACATCTACTGCCTCCTCTATACATACAGTCACATCTACTGCCCCCTCTATACATAGTCACATCTACTGCCTCCTCTATACATACAGTCACATCTACTGCCTCCTCTATACATAGTCACATCTACTGCCTCCTCTATACATACAGTCACATCTACTGCCTCCTATATACATACAGTCACATCTACTGCCTCCTATATACATACAGTCACATCTACTGCCTCCTCTGTACATAGTCACATCTACTGCCTCCTCCATACATACAGTCACATCTACTGCCTCCTCCATACATACAGTCACATCTACTGCCTCCTCCGTACATACAGTCACATCTACTGCCTCCTCCGTACATACAGTCACATCTACTGCCTCCTCTATACATACAGTCACATCTACTGCCTCCTCTATACATAGTCACATCTACTGCCTCCTCCTTACATACAGTCACATCTACTGCCTCCTCTATACATACAGCCACATCTACTGCCTCCTCTATACATAGTCACATCTACCGCTTCCTCTATACATACAGTCAAATCTACTGCCTACCCTATACATACAGTCACATCTACTGCCTCCTCCATACATACAGTCACATCTACTGCCTCCTCCATACATACAGTCACAGCTACTGCCTCCTCCATACATAGTCACATCTACTGCCTCCTCCATACATACAGTCACATCTACTGCCTCCTCTATACAGTCACATCTACTGCCTCCTCTATACATACAGTCACATCTACTGCCTCCTCTATACATACAGTCACATCTACTGCCTCCTCCATACATAGTCACATCTACTGCCTTCTCCATACATACAGTCACATCTACTGCCTCGTCCATACATACAGTCACATCTACTGCCTCCTCTATACATACAGTCAAATCTACTGCCTACCCTATACATACAGTCACATCTACTGCCTCCTCCATACATACAGTCACATCTACTGCCTCCTCCATACATACAGTCACATCTACTGCCCCCTCTATACATAGTCACATCTACTGCCTCCTCTATACATACAGTCACATCTACTGCCTCCTCTATACATAGTCATATCTACTGCCTCCTCCATACATACAGTCACATCTACTGCCTCCTCTATACATACAGTCAAATCTACTGCCTACCCTATACATACCGTCACATCTACTGCCTCCTCCATACATACAGTCACATCTACTGCCTCCTCCATACATACAGTCACATCTACTGCCCCCTCTATACATAGTCACATCTACTACCTCCTCCGTACATACAGTCACATCTACTGCCTCCTCTGTACATACAGTCACATCTACTGCCTCCTCTATACATACAGTCACATCTACTGCCTCCTCTATACATAGTGACATCTACTGCCTCCTCCTTACATACAGTCACATCTACCGCTTCCTCTATACATACAGTCAAATCTACTGCCTACCCTATACATACAGTCACATCTACTGCCTCCTCCATACATACAGTCACATCTACTGCCTCCTCCATACATACAGTCACAGCTACTGCCTCCTCCATACATAGTCACATCTACTGCCTCCTCCATACATACAGTCACATCTACTGCCTCCTCTATACAGTCACATCTACTGCCTCCTCTATACATACAGTCACATCTACTGCCTCCTCTATACATACAGTCACATCTACTGCCTCCTCCATACATAGTCACATCTACTGCCTTCTCCATACATACAGTCACATCTACTGCCTCGTCCATACATACAGTCACATCTACTGCCTCCTCTATACATACAGTCACATCTACTGCCTCCTCCATACATAGTCACATCTACTGCCTCCTCCATACATACAGTCACATCTACTGCCTCCTCCATACATACAGTCACATCTACTGCCTCCTCCATACATACAGTCACATCTACTGCCTCTTCTGTACATACAGTCACATCTACTGCCTCCTCCATACATAGTCACATCTACTGCCTCCTCCATACATAGTCACATCTACTGCCTCCTCCATGCATACAGTCACATCTACTGCCTCCTCTATACATAGTCACATCTACTGCCTCCTCCGTACATACAGTAACATCTACTGCCTCCTCTGTACATACAGTCACATCTACTGCCTCCTCTATACATACAGTCACATCTACTGCCTCCTCTATACATAGTCACATCTACTGCCTCCTCCTTACATACAGTCACATCTACTGCCTCCTCTATACATACAGTCACATCTACTGCCTCCTCTATACATACAGTCACATCTACTGCCTCCTCTATACATAGTCACATCTACTGCCTCCTCCATACATACAGTCACATCTACTGCCTCCTCTATACATACAGTCACATCTACTGCCTCCTCTATACATAGTCACATCTACTGCCTCCTCCATACATACAGTCACATCTACTGCCTCTTCTGTACATACAGTCACATCTACTGCCTCCTCCATACATAGTCACATCTACTGCCTCCTCCATACATAGTCACATCTACTGCCTCCTCCATGCATACAGTCACATCTACTGCCTCCTCTATACATAGTCACATCTACTGCCTCCTCCGTACATACAGTAACATCTACTGCCTCCTCTGTACATACAGTCACATCTACTGCCTCCTCTATACATAGTCACATCTACTGCCTCCTCCTTACATACAGTCACATCTACTGCCTCCTCTATACATACAGTCACATCTACTGCCTCCTCTATACATACAGTCACATCTACTGCCTCCTCTATACATACAGTCACATCTACTGCCTCCTCTATACATAGTCACATCTACTGCCTCCTCTATACATAGTCACATCTATTGCCTCCTCCTTACATACAGTCACATCTACTGCCTCCTCCATACATAGTCACATCTACTGCCTCCTCTATACATACAGTCACATCTACTGCCTCCTCTATACATACAGTCACATCTACTGCCTCCTCTATACATACAGTCACATCTACCGCTTCCTCTATACATACAGTCACATCTACCTCCTCCTCCATACATACAGTCACATCTACTGCCTCCTCTATACATACAGTCAAATCTACTGCCTCCTCTATACATACAGTCACATCTACTGCCTCCTCCATACATACAGTCACATCTACTGCCTCCTCCATACATACAGTCACATCTACCTCCTCCTCCATACATACAGTCACATCTACTACTGCCTCCTCCATACATACAGTCACATCTACTGCCTCATCCATACATACAGTCAAATCTACTGCCTCCTCTATACATACAGTCACATCTACTGCCTCCTCCATACATAGTCACATCTACTGCCTTCTCCATACATACAGTCACATCTACTGCCTCGTCCATACATACAGTCACATCTACTGCCTCCTCCATACATACAGTCACATCTACTGCCTCCTCTATACATACAGTCACATCTACTGCCTCCTCTATACATAGTCACATCTACTGCCTCCTCTATACATAGTCACATCTACTGCCTCCTCCTTACATACAGTCACATCTACTGCCTCCTCCATACATAGTCACATCTACTGCCTCCTCTATACATACAGTCACATCTACTGCCTCCTCTATACATACAGTCACATCTACTGCCTCCTCTATACATACAGTCACATCTACCGCTTCCTCTATACATACAGTCACATCTACCTCCTCCTCCATACATACAGTCACATCTACTGCCTCCTCTATACATACAGTCAAATCTACTGCCTCCTCTATACATACAGTCACATCTACTGCCTCCTCCATACATACAGTCACATCTACTGCCTCCTCCATACATACAGTCACATCTACTGCCTCCTCCATACATACAGTCACAGCTACTGCCTCCTCCATACATAGTCACATCTACTGCCTCCTCCATACATACAGTCACATCTACTGCCTCCTCTATACAGTCACATCTACTGCCTCCTCTATACATACAGTCACATCTACTGCCTCCTCTATACATAGTCACATCTACCTCCTCCTCCATACATACAGTCACATCTACTGCCTCCTCTATACATACAGTCACATCTAGTGCCTCCTCCATACATAGTCACATCTACTGCCTCCTCCATACATACAGTCACATCTACTGCCTCCTCCATACATACAGTCACATCTACTGCCTCCTCTATACATACAGTCACATCTACTGCCTCCTCTATACATACAGTCACATCTACTGCCTCCTCTATACATACAGTCACATCTACTGCCTCCTCTATACATACAGTCACATCTACTGCCTCCTCTATACATAGTCACATCTACTGCCTCCTCCGTACATACAGTCACATCTACTGCCTCTTCTGTACATACAGTCACATCTACTGCCTACTCCATACATAGTCACATCTACTGCCTCCTCCATACATAGTCACATCTACTGCCTCCTCCATGCATACAGTCACATCTACTGCCTCCTCTATACATAGTCACATCTACTGCCTCCTCCGTACATACAGTCACATCTACTGCCTCCTCTGTACATAGTCACATTTACTGCCTCCTCTGTACATACAGTCACATCTACTGCCTCCTCTATACATACAGTCACATCTACTGCCTCCTCTATACATAGTCACATCTACTGCCTCCTCCTTACATACAGTCACATCTACTGCCTCCTCCATACATACAGTCACATCTACTGCCTCCTCTATACATAGTCAAATCTACTGCCTCCTCTATACATAGTCACATCTACTGCCTCCTCCATACATACAGTCACATCTACTGCCTCCTCTATACAGTCACATCTACTGCCTCCTCTATACATAGTCACATCTACTGCCTCCTCCATACATACAGTCACAGCTACTGCCTCCTCCATACATAGTCACATCTACTGCCTCCTCCATACATACAGTCACATCTACTGCCTCCTCTATACAGTCACATCTACTGCCTCCTCTATACATAGTCACATCTACTGCCTCCTCCATACATAGTCACATCTACTGCCTCCCCTATACATACAGTCACATCTACTGCCTCCTCCATACATAGTCACATCTACTGCCTTCTCCATACATACAGTCACATCTACTGTCTCGTCCATACATACAGTCACATCTACTGCCTCCTCTATACATACAGTCACATCTACTGCCTCCTCCATACATACAGTCACATCTACTGCCTCCTCCATACATACAGTCACATCTACTGCCTCCTCCATACATACAGTCACATCTACTGCCTCCTCCATACATACAGTCACATCTACTGCCTCCTCCATACAGTCACATCTACTGCCCCCTCTATACATAGTCACATCTACTGCCTCCTCTATACATACAGTCACATCTACTGCCTCCTCTATACATAGTCACATCTACTGCCTCCTCCATACATACAGTCACATCTACTGCCTCCTCTATACATACAGTCACATCTACTGCCTCCTATATACATACAGTCACATCTACTGCCTCCTCTGTACATACAGTCACATCTACTGCCTCCTCCATACATACAGTCACATCTACTGCCTCCTCCATACATACAGTCACATCTACTGCCTCCTCCGTACATACAGTCACATCTACTGCCTCCTCTGTACATACAGTCACATCTACTGCCTCCTCTATACATACAGTCACATCTACTGCCTCCTCTATACATAGTCACATCTACTGCCTCCTCCTTACATACAGTCACATCTACTGCCTCCTCTATACATACAGTCACATCTACTGCCTCCTCTATACATACAGTCACATCTACTGCCTCCTCTATACATAGTCACATCTACTGCCTCCTCCTTACATACAGTCACATCTACTGCCTCCTCCATACATAGTCACATCTACTGCCTCCTCTATACATACAGTCACATCTACCGCCTCCTCTATACATACAGTCACATCTACCGCTTCCTCTATACATACAGTCAAATCTACTGCCTACCCTATACATACAGTCACATCTACTGCCTTCTCCATACATACAGTCACATCTACTGCCTCCTCCATACATACAGTCACAGCTACTGCCTCCTCCATACATAGTCACATCTACTGCCTCCTCCATACATACAGTCACATCTACTGCCTCCTCTATACAGTCACATCTACTGCCTCCTCTATACATACAGTCACATCTACTGCCTCCTCTATACATACAGTCACATCTACTGCCTCCTCCATACATAGTCACATCTACTGCCTTCTCCATACATACAGTCACATCTACTGCCTCGTCCATACATACAGTCACATCTACTGCCTCCTCTATACATACAGTCACATCTACTGCCTCCTCCATACACAGTCACATCTACTGCCTCCTCCATACATACAGTCACATCTACTGCCTCCTCTATACATACAGTCACATCTACTGCCTCCTCTATACATAGTCACATCTACTGCCTCCTCTATACATAGTCACATCTACTGCCTCCTCCTTACATACAGTCACATCTACTGCCTCCTCCATACATAGTCACATCTACTGCCTCCTCTATACATACAGTCACATCTACTGCCTCCTCTATACATACAGTCACATCTACTGCCTCCTCTATACATACAGTCACATCTACCGCTTCCTCTATACATACAGTCACATCTACCTCCTCCTCCATACATACAGTCACATCTACTGCCTCCTCTATACATACAGTCAAATCTACTGCCTCCTCTATACATACAGTCACATCTACTGCCTCCTCCATACATACAGTCACATCTACTGCCTCCTCCATACATACAGTCACAGCTACTGCCTCCTCCATACATAGTCACATCTACTGCCTCCTCCATACATACAGTCACATCTACTGCCTCCTCTATACAGTCACATCTACTGCCTCCTCTATACATACAGTCACATCTACTGCCTCCTCCATACATAGTCACATCTACTGCCTCCTCCATACATACAGTCACATCTACTGCCTCCTCTATACAGTCACATCTACTGCCTCCTCTATACATACAGTCACATCTACTGCCTCCTCTATACATACAGTCACATCTACTGCCTCCTCTATACATACAGTCACATCTACTGCCTCCTCCATACATAGTCACATCTACTGCCTTCTCCATACATACAGTCACATCTACTGCCTCATCCATACATAGTCACATCTACTGCCTCCTCTATACATACAGTCACATCTACTGCCTCCTCCATACATACAGTCACATCTACTGCCTCCTCCATACATACAGTCACATCTACTGCCCCCTCTATACATAGTCACATCTACTGCCTCCTCTATACATACAGTCACATCTACTGCCTCCTCTATACATAGTCACATCTACTGCCTCCTCTATACATACAGTCACATCTACTGCCTCCTATATACATACAGTCACATCTACTGCCTCCTCTGTACATACAGTCACATCTACTGCCTCCTCCATACATACAGTCACATCTACTGCCTCCTCCATACATACAGTCACATCTACTGCCTCCTCTATACATACAGTCACATCTACCTCCTCCTCCATACATACAGTCACATCTACTGCCTCCTCTATACATACAGTCACATCTAGTGCCTCCTCCATACAGTCACATCTACTGCCTCCTCCATACATACAGTCACATCTACTGCCTCCTCCGTACATACAGTCACATCTACTGCCTCTTCTGTACATACAGTCACATCTACTGCCTACTCCATACATAGTCACATCTACTGCCTCCTCCATACATAGTCACATCTACTGCCTCCTCCATGCATACAGTCACATCTACTGCCTCCTCTATACATAGTCACATCTACTGCCTCCTCCGTACATACAGTCACATCTACTGCCTCCTCCGTACATACAGTCACATTTACTGCCTCCTCTGTACATACAGTCACATCTACTGCCTCCTCTATACATACAGTCACATCTACTGCCTCCTCTATACATAGTCACATCTACTGCCTCCTCCTTACATACAGTCACATCTACTGCCTCCTCTATACATACAGTCACATCTACTGCCTCCTCTATACATACAGTCACATCTACTGCCTCCTCTATACATACAGTCACATCTACTGCCTCCTCTATACATAGTCACATCTACTGCCTCCTCCTTACATACAGTCACATCTACTGCCTCCTCCATACATACAGTCACATCTACTGCCTCCTCTATACATAGTCAAATCTACTGCCTCCTCTATACATAGTCACATCTACTGCCTCCTCCATACATACAGTCACATCTACTGCCTCCTCTATACAGTCACATCTACTGCCTCCTCTATACATAGTCACATCTACTGCCTCCTCCATACATACAGTCACAGCTACTGCCTCCTCCATACATAGTCACATCTACTGCCTCCTCCATACATACAGTCACATCTACTGCCTCCTCTATACAGTCACATCTACTGCCTCCTCTATACATAGTCACATCTACTGCCTCCTCCATACATAGTCACATCTACTGCCTCCCCTATACATACAGTCACATCTACTGCCTCCTCCATACATAGTCACATCTACTGCCTTCTCCATACATACAGTCACATCTACTGTCTCGTCCATACATACAGTCACATCTACTGCCTCCTCTATACATACAGTCACAGCTACTGCCTCCTCCATACATACAGTCACATCTACTGCCTCCTCCATACATACAGTCACATCTACTGCCTCCTCCATACATACAGTCACATCTACTGCCTCCTCCATACATACAGTCACATCTACTGCCTCCTCCATACATACAGTCACATCTACTGCCCCCTCTATACATAGTCACATCTACTGCCTCCTCCTTACATACAGTCACATCTACTGCCTCCTCTATACATACAGTCAAATCTACTGCCTACCCTATACATACAGTCACATCTACTGCCTCCTCCATACATACAGTCACATCTACTGCCTCCTCCATACATACAGTCACATCTACTGCCCCCTCTATACATAGTCACATCTACTGCCTCCTCTATACATACAGTCACATCTACTGCCTCCTCTATACATAGTCACATCTACTGCCTCCTCCATACATACAGTCACATCTACTGCCTCCTCTATACATACAGTCAAATCTACTGCCTACCCTATACATACAGTCACATCTACTGCCTCCTCCATACATACAGTCACATCTACTGCCTCCTCCATACATACAGTCACATCTACTGCCCCCTCTATACATAGTCACATCTACTACCTCCTCCGTACATACAGTCACATCTACTGCCTCCTCTGTACATACAGTCACATCTACTGCCTCCTCTATACATAGTCACATCTACTGCCTCCTCCTTACATACAGTCACATCTACTGCCTCCTCTATACATACAGTCACATCTACTGCCCCCTCTATACATAGTCACATCTACTGCCTCCTCTATACATACAGTCACATCTACTGCCTCCTCTATACATAGTCACATCTACTGCCTCCTCTATACATACAGTCACATCTACTGCCTCCTATATACATACAGTCACATCTACTGCCTCCTCTGTACATAGTCACATCTACTGCCTCCTCCATACATACAGTCACATCTACTGCCTCCTCTATACATAGTCACATCTACTGCCTCCTCCTTACATACAGACATCTACTGCCTCCTCCATACATACAGTCACATCTACTGCCTCCTCCATACATACAGTCACATCTACTGCCTCCTCCATACATACAGTCACATCTACTGCCTCCTCCATACATACAGTCACATCTACTGCCCCCTCTATACATAGTCACATCTACTGCCTCCTCCTTACATACAGTCACATCTACTGCCTCCTCTATACATACAGTCAAATCTACTGCCTACCCTATACATACAGTCACATCTACTGCCTCCTCCATACATACAGTCACATCTACTGCCTCCTCCATACATACAGTCACATCTACTGCCCCCTCTATACATAGTCACATCTACTGCCTCCTCTATACATACAGTCACATCTACTGCCTCCTCTATACATAGTCACATCTACTGCCTCCTCCATACATACAGTCACATCTACTGCCTCCTCTATACATACAGTCAAATCTACTGCCTACCCTATACATACAGTCACATCTACTGCCTCCTCCATACATACAGTCACATCTACTGCCTCCTCCATACATACAGTCACATCTACTGCCCCCTCTATACATAGTCACATCTACTACCTCCTCCGTACATACAGTCACATCTACTGCCTCCTCTGTACATACAGTCACATCTACTGCCTCCTCTATACATACAGTCACATCTACTGCCTCCTCTATACATAGTCACATCTACTGCCTCCTCCTTACATACAGTCACATCTACTGCCTCCTCTATACATACAGTCACATCTACTGCCCCCTCTATACATAGTCACATCTACTGCCTCCTCTATACATACAGTCACATCTACTGCCTCCTCTATACATAGTCACATCTACTGCCTCCTCTATACATACAGTCACATCTACTGCCTCCTATATACATACAGTCACATCTACTGCCTCCTCTGTACATAGTCACATCTACTGCCTCCTCCATACATACAGTCACATCTACTGCCTCCTCCATACATACAGTCACATCTACTGCCTCCTCCGTACATACAGTCACATCTACTGCCTCCTCCGTACATACAGTCACATCTACTGCCTCCTCCGTACATACAGTCACATCTACTGCCTCCTCTATACATACAGTCACATCTACTGCCTCCTCTATACATAGTCACATCTACTGCCTCCTCCTTACATACAGTCACATCTACTGCCTCCTCTATACATACAGTCACATCTACTGCCTCCTCTATACATAGTCACATCTACCGCTTCCTCTATACATACAGTCAAATCTACTGCCTACCCTATACATACAGTCACATCTACTGCCTCCTCCATACATACAGTCACATCTACTGCCTCCTCCATACATACAGTCACAGCTACTGCCTCCTCCATACATAGTCACATCTACTGCCTCCTCCATACATACAGTCACATCTACTGCCTCCTCTATACAGTCACATCTACTGCCTCCTCTATACATACAGTCACATCTACTGCCTCCTCTATACATACAGTCACATCTACTGCCTCCTCCATACATAGTCACATCTACTGCCTTCTCCATACATACAGTCACATCTACTGCCTCGTCCATACATACAGTCACATCTACTGCCTCCTCTATACATACAGTCAAATCTACTGCCTACCCTATACATACAGTCACATCTACTGCCTCCTCCATACATACAGTCACATCTACTGCCTCCTCCATACATACAGTCACATCTACTGCCCCCTCTATACATAGTCACATCTACTGCCTCCTCTATACATACAGTCACATCTACTGCCTCCTCTATACATAGTCACATCTACTGCCTCCTCCATACATACAGTCACATCTACTGCCTCCTCTATACATACAGTCAAATCTACTGCCTACCCTATACATACAGTCACATCTACTGCCTCCTCCATACATACAGTCACATCTACTGCCTCCTCCATACATACAGTCACATCTACTGCCCCCTCTATACATAGTCACATCTACTACCTCCTCCGTACATACAGTCACATCTACTGCCTCCTCTGTACATACAGTCACATCTACTGCCTCCTCTATACATACAGTCACATCTACTGCCTCCTCTATACATAGTGACATCTACTGCCTCCTCCTTACATACAGTCACATCTACCGCTTCCTCTATACATACAGTCAAATCTACTGCCTACCCTATACATACAGTCACATCTACTGCCTCCTCCATACATACAGTCACATCTACTGCCTCCTCCATACATACAGTCACAGCTACTGCCTCCTCCATACATAGTCACATCTACTGCCTCCTCCATACATACAGTCACATCTACTGCCTCCTCTATACAGTCACATCTACTGCCTCCTCTATACATACAGTCACATCTACTGCCTCCTCTATACATACAGTCACATCTACTGCCTCCTCCATACATAGTCACATCTACTGCCTTCTCCATACATACAGTCACATCTACTGCCTCGTCCATACATACAGTCACATCTACTGCCTCCTCTATACATACAGTCACATCTACTGCCTCCTCCATACATAGTCACATCTACTGCCTCCTCCATACATACAGTCACATCTACTGCCTCCTCCATACATACAGTCACATCTACTGCCTCCTCCATACATACAGTCACATCTACTGCCTCTTCTGTACATACAGTCACATCTACTGCCTCCTCCATACATAGTCACATCTACTGCCTCCTCCATACATAGTCACATCTACTGCCTCCTCCATGCATACAGTCACATCTACTGCCTCCTCTATACATAGTCACATCTACTGCCTCCTCCGTACATACAGTAACATCTACTGCCTCCTCTGTACATACAGTCACATCTACTGCCTCCTCTATACATACAGTCACATCTACTGCCTCCTCTATACATAGTCACATCTACTGCCTCCTCCTTACATACAGTCACATCTACTGCCTCCTCTATACATACAGTCACATCTACTGCCTCCTCTATACATACAGTCACATCTACTGCCTCCTCTATACATAGTCACATCTACTGCCTCCTCCATACATACAGTCACATCTACTGCCTCCTCTATACATACAGTCACATCTACTGCCTCCTCTATACATAGTCACATCTACTGCCTCCTCCATACATACAGTCACATCTACTGCCTCTTCTGTACATACAGTCACATCTACTGCCTCCTCCATACATAGTCACATCTACTGCCTCCTCCATACATAGTCACATCTACTGCCTCCTCCATGCATACAGTCACATCTACTGCCTCCTCTATACATAGTCACATCTACTGCCTCCTCCGTACATACAGTAACATCTACTGCCTCCTCTGTACATACAGTCACATCTACTGCCTCCTCTATACATAGTCACATCTACTGCCTCCTCCTTACATACAGTCACATCTACTGCCTCCTCTATACATACAGTCACATCTACTGCCTCCTCTATACATACAGTCACATCTACTGCCTCCTCTATACATACAGTCACATCTACTGCCTCCTCTATACATAGTCACATCTACTGCCTCCTCTATACATAGTCACATCTACTGCCTCCTCCTTACATACAGTCACATCTACTGCCTCCTCCATACATAGTCACATCTACTGCCTCCTCTATACATACAGTCACATCTACTGCCTCCTCTATACATACAGTCACATCTACTGCCTCCTCTATACATACAGTCACATCTACCGCTTCCTCTATACATACAGTCACATCTACCTCCTCCTCCATACATACAGTCACATCTACTGCCTCCTCTATACATACAGTCAAATCTACTGCCTCCTCTATACATACAGTCACATCTACTGCCTCCTCCATACATACAGTCACATCTACTGCCTCCTCCATACATACAGTCACATCTACCTCCTCCTCCATACATACAGTCACATCTACTACTGCCTCCTCCATACATACAGTCACATCTACTGCCTCATCCATACATACAGTCACATCTACTGCCTCATCCATACATACAGTCACATCTACTGCCTCCTCTATACATACAGTCTCCTCATACATATATAGGTTCTATCTCACCTCAGCGCTGACAGGATCTGTGTGCACCATCTCTTCCACGCCTGGGACACAATGAAGAGAGTTACGGTCACCTTTATGTGAGAACTCGCCACACGTATATTACGTTTGATTTATTATAAAGCCGGGAATCATTTGCTTACCCTGGCATTCATTGTCTTACGATTTTTTTTCGTCTTTTTCAGGAACTGTCTGAGGCTTCCCGAGGAGACGTATTCTGTGATAAACACAACCTGACCCATAATAAGAATAAAGGTGATCACCAGATACATTAGGCAAATGCAGCAAATAGAAACAGACCTCCGACTATTCACACAGGCCCCCCGACTATTCACACAGACCTCCGACTATTCACACAGACCTCCGACTATTCACACAGGCCCGCGACTATTCACACAGGCCCCTGACTATTCACACAGGCCCCTGACTATTCACACAGGCCCCCGACTATTCACACAGGCCCCCGACTATTCACAGGCCCCCAGACTATTCACACAGACCTCCGACTATTCACACAGGCCCCCCGACTATTCACACAGGCCCCCGACTATTCACACAGGCCCCCGACTATTCACACAGGCCCCCGACTATTCACACAGGCCCCCGACTATTCACACAGGCCCCCTTTTTATGTCAGAAACTTAGAATTACTCTCTATACATGGACAAAGAAGTGGGGTCCCCCAGAGTATTTTTTAGTAATATACAAGACGGGTTTACCTGCTTATTCAGTGTCACAAACAAATAGAAGAGGTCTCACCATTTAGAAACTGGCAGGTGCATACAATCACTTACTATTACATAAAGGAAAAAAGGGGTCCCCAGCACTTACTATTACACACAGGGAAGAGGGGTCCCCATCACTCACTATTACACACAGGGAAGAGGGGTCCCCATCACTTACTATTACACACAGGGAAGAGGGGTCCCCATCACTCACTATTACACACAGGGAAGAGGGGTCCCCATCACTCACTATTACACACAGGGAAGAGGGGTCCCCATTACACACAGGGAAGAGGGGTCTCCATCACTTACTATTACACTTAGGGATGAGGGGTCCCCATCACTTACTATTAAACACAGGGAAGAGGGGTCCCCATCACTTACTATTACACACAGGGAAGAGAGGTCCCCATCACTTACTATTACACACGGGGAAGAGGGGTCCCCATCACTTACTATTACACACAGGGAAGAGAGGTCCCCATCACTTACTATTACACACAGGGAAGAGGGGTCCCCATCACTCACTATTACACACAGGGAAGAGGGGTCCCCATCACTCACTATTACACACAGGGAAGAGGGGTCCCCATCACTTACTATTACACACAGGGAAGAGGGGTCCCCATCACTTACTATTACACACAGGGAAGAGGGGTCCCCATCACTTACTATTACACACAGGGAAAAGTGGGTGCACTAGTCAACATTTTATTAATATACAAATTAGGGGGACAGCCATTTATTCAGTGTCACCCCACTCAGCTATTGTCCCCCACACACATAGGGAGGGGTCCCCAGTCAGTGTCCCTCACTCGTGCGGACGTCTCCTTCACATCCAGCCAGTACTTGTGGAACTTCACAACATTCGGATGATCGACAATCATCAGGTTCTGAAACATGGTGCGGATCTTATCCTAGGAGAGAGACACAGGAGTCACTGAGAATGGCGGATCCTGGAGAGAAACGAGGAGGCCGCCGACCCCCGACTACCACAATTGTCCGTCATCTTCTTACAGATATACATGTACAGAGAAGCGTGCTCCACATAGGCAGTGTTAGCTTTTATACACCCTCCCATGGTTTACGGTGCAACATTAGCCTTTGTTAGTATTCTATATTTTGGGGTTTAGTGTTCGTTAATCTTATATGGTTTGGGGTGCAGCATTCATCTTTGTTACTCTCCTGGGTATTAGGGTGCAGGTTTAGCCTTTGTTACTCTCCCGTGTATTGGGGTGCAGCGTTAGCCTCTTCCTGTATTTTGGGGTGCAGCTGCGGCACAGCTTTGTACCTCATGACACTTGAAAATCCTTTTGTCTGTGAACTGCAGCTCATTCCACACGACTTCCACTCCTTCTTCTGTGTCCATGGCTAAAAATGTGCTCTCAATTCCAGGCATGTTACCTTGATTCACCTGCAAACAATAAAATACAACGTTACTGGGTGCAGGACACAAAGATGGGGCGAGGCACAAAGAGAACGGAGCGCAGGGCATGAAGTACGGGGAACGGAGCGCAGGGCATGAAGTACAGAGAGAACTGAGCGCAGGGCATGAAGTACAGAGAGAACTGAGCGCAGGGCATGAAGTACAGAGAGAACTGAGCGCAGGGCATGAAGTACAGAGAGAACTGAGCGCAGGGCATGAAGTACAGAGAACTGAGCGCAGGGCATGAAGTACAGAGAACTGAGCGCAGGGCATGAAGTACAGAGAACTGAGCGCAGGGCATGAAGTACAGAGAACTGAGCGCAGGGCATGAAGTACAGAGAGAACTGAGCGCAGGGCATGAAGTACAGAGAGAACTGAGCGCAGGGCATGAAGTCCAGAGAGAACTGAGCGCAGGGCATGAAGTACAGAGAACTGAGCGCAGGGCATGGAGTACAGAGAACTGAGCGCAGGGCATGAAGTACAGAGAGAACTGAGCGCAGGGCATGAAGTACAGAGAACTGAGCGCAGAGCATGAAGTACAGAGAGAACTGAGCGCAGGGCATGAAGTACAGAGAGAACTGAGCGCAGGGCATGAAGTACAGAGAACTGAGCGCAGGGCATGAAGTACAGAGAGAACTGAGCGTAGGCATGAAGTACAGAGACAACTGAGCGCAGGGCATGAAGTACAGAGAACTGAGCGCAGGGCATGAAGTACAGAGACAACTGAGCGCAGGGCATGAAGTACAGAGAACTGAGCGCAGGGCATGAAGTACAGAGAACAGAGCGCAGGGCATGAAGTACAGAGAACTCAGCGCAGGGCATGAAGTACAGAGAACTGAGCGCAGGGCATGAAGTACAGAGAACTGAGCGCAGGGCATGAAGTATAGAGAGTACTGAGCGCAGGGCATGAAGTACAGAGACAACTGAGCGCAGGGCATGAAGTACAGAGAACTGAGCGCAGGGCATGAAGTACAGAGAACGGAGCGCAGGGCATGAAGTACAGAGAGAACTGAGCGCAGGGCATGAAATACAGAGAGAACTGAGCGCAGGGCATGAAGTACAGAGAACTGAGCGCAGGGCATGAAGTACAGAGAGAACTGAGCGCAGGGCATGAAGTACAGAGAGAACTGAGCGCAGAGCATGAAGTACAGAGAACTGAGCGCAGGGCATGAAGTACAGAGAGAACTGAGCGCAGGGCATGAAGTACAGAGAACTGAGCGCAGGGCATGAAGTACAGAGAACTGAGCGCAGGGCATGAAGTACAGAGAACTGAGCGCAGGGCATGAAGTACAGAGAACTGAGCACAGGGCATGAAGTACAGAGAGAACTGAGCGCAGGGCATGAAGTACAGAGAACTGAGCGCAGGGCATGAAGTACAGAGAACTGAGCGCAGGGCATGAAGTATAGAGAACTGAGCGCAGGGCATGAAGTACAGAGAGAACTGAGCGCAGAGCATGAAGTACAGAGAACTGAGCGCAGGGCATGAAGTACAGAGAGAACTGAGCGCAGGGCATGAAGAACAGAGAACTGAGCGCAGGGCATGAAGTACAGAGAACTGAGCGCAGGGCATGAAGTACAGAGAACTGAGCGCAGGGCATGAAGTACAGAGAACTGAGCGCAGGGCATGAAGTACAGAGAACTGAGCGCAGGGCATGAAGTACAGAGAACTGAGCGCAGGGCATGAAGTACAGAGAACTGAGCGCAGGGCATGAAGTACAGAGAACTGAGCGCAGGGCATGAAGTACAGAGAACTGAGCGCAGGGCATGAAGTACAGAGAGAACTGAGCGCAGGGCATGAAGTACAGAGAACTGAGCGCAGGGCATGAAGTACAGAGAGAGAACTGAGCGCAGGGCATGAAGTACAGAGAGAACTGAGCGCAGAGCATGAAGTACAGAGAACTGAGCGCAGGGCATGAAGTACAGAGAGAACTGAGCGCAGGGCATGAAGTACAGAGAGAACTGAGCGCAGGGCATGAAATATAGAGAACTGAGCGCAGAGCATGAAGTACAGAGAACTGAGCGCAGGGCATGAAGTACAGAGAACTGAGCGCAGGGCATGAAGTACAGAGAGAACTGAGCGCAGGGCATGAAGTACAGAGAACTGAGCGCAGGGCATGAAGTACAGAGAGAACTGAGCGCAGGGCATGAAGTACAGAGAACTGAGCGCAGGGCATGAAGTACAGAGAGAACTGAGCGCAGGGCATGAAGTACAGAGAACTGAGCGCAGGGCATGAAGTACAGAGAACTGAGCGCAGGGCATGAAGTACAGAGAGAACTGAGCGCAGGGCATGAAGTACAGAGACAACTGAGCGCAGGGCATGAAGTACAGAGACAACTGAGCGCAGGGCATGAAGTACAGAGAACTGAGCGCAGGGCATGAAGTACAGAGAACTGAGCGCAGGGCATGAAGTACAGAGAGAACTGAGCGCAGGGCATGAAATATAGAGAACTGAGCGCAGGGCATGAAGCACGGGGAAAACGGACTCGGTAGATGGGTCTGCTACAATGTATCAGTGCAGGTATCATGTATGTGTTTGGAGTCCAGTCTGTTGAGCTCAGAGGATTGTCTAGACTGGATAAAATTGTACAGGCAGAATGAAAGGCTTGCCAGCCTTTGAATGGATTTAAGTATGTTTTTATTCACCGATAGCAAGCAGAGATCTTGTAAATGATGAGTAAGTGAAACAGAGTGTATTAGAAAGTTGTATTATAAAATGATGAAGCTTTATTGACAGGACTGGCCCTTTCAGTGACTACTTCTCTCCCTTCTCCAGACGGATTCCGCTACATCCAACATGAAGAGACGAGCTGCTCGATCCCATCATCCAGTACATTGTGGAGTAATATTAATCCTACAAGCCATTTCCCCTACAGATCGGCCACATCAACCCTGGTGAATCCCACGAGAACCTGCGTCCTGCCTCTGGGGTAGGACTCCTACATTCATACTGGGGGATCGTCAGCTCTTGGCTCCAGTCCTCACAATGGTGAACATTCATTACGTGGTGCAGCATTTCCTCCGTGAGGTCCCGCCGCTCATCCTACGTGATCTCTGGGACCTCACAGTCCAGAATGGGATCCATCAGGATAAGTTATAGCCATAGCCGTCATGGCTTCATCATAGTAAGAAGACACGACGATAGTGTGAACAGAGACTAGTAGAGACAATGGTGGAATAGTCCGTGTGATGCCCTCAGAGATCCACGCTGGATCCCCTCAGCTACATTGGTAGTTTCCCCATGTGGACGGCTTTATATTTTACACCCTTACCGCTCTTGATTCATTGACGCGGTCCTATCTTCTGGGTCTCATTCTCTCTCTGGTTGCTCACTCCTCTCTGTCGGGGTTCCTCCCCAGTGTTTGGTGATGAACCCCCTCTTTTCTCATGTGTCACATCTACCTGAAACTCATTCTTTTTAAAACTGGGCTCAGGGGAAGTCATCGGAATCAGAGAAATCCGGGCAGATGTCAGGCCCCACTGGTCTTAGGGGTGGTCCATGGTGATCTGGGAAAAGCTGCTGTACACTTGTGAATCAGAGATTGGGGTAGACGGTGCCCACTGTGACTCTATGACCGTGCTACTATAAACTACTACATCTGCCGTGTCCGACCTTCCCTTATTACTAGGATTAGGGCTCCAGTTCCTGCCCTCATCATCTCCCTCCTTGATTATTGTAACATTCTCCCTATTACACAGCAGGACCCGCTTCTGTCCTCAGAGGTAAAGCTTCACAATCCTGACCCTCCTACATCTCTGTCCACCACTTCCCTGCGCCCAATGTTCTGCCAATGACCTACAACTATCCTCCCGCTCATGTCTCCAGGACTTCTCCTGTGCTGCACCTGTGCTCTCCTGATCAGTCACTCACCTGGTGGAACATGTACAGGTACCTGACACTGAGCGCCACCGCTGCCTGTGGATGATATTACAATGTACTCACAGAAATATATTTATAAGAACTAGTGCCGTGTGTTCCTCCTCATGGAGCCTCGCACTGATTGACCTTGTAGTGTTAAGGATAGGGGGTAAATGAAGCGGCCTCCCATCTCCTCACCCAATGGGCACTTTCTTTTTACCACCGGCCATGGTCAGGATACACTTGAGCTGGGTTATCACAATGCACCTGAGTACAACATATCTCTTTCCCACATACCTGACTGCTCTATCCGCCTATAGATGTATAATGATATACACTACCGTTCAAAAGTTTAGGGTCACTTAGAAATTTCCTTATTTTTGAAAGAAAAGCCCAGTTTTTTTCAATGAAGATAACATTATATTAATCAGAAATCCGCTCTGTACATTGTTAATGTGTAAATGACTATTCTAGCTGCAAACGTCTGGTGTTTAATGCAATATCTACATAGGTGTTAAGAGGCCCATTTCCAGCAACCATCACTCCAGTGTTCTAATGGTACATTGTGTTTGCTAACTGTGTTAGAAGGCTAATGGATGATTAGAAAACACTTGAAAACCCTTGTGCAATTATGTTAGCACCGCTGTAAACAGTTTTGCTGTTTAGAGGAGCTATAAAACTGACCTTCCTTTGAGCTAGTTGATAATCTGGAGCATTACATTTGTGGGTTCGATTAAATTCTCAAAATGGCTAGAAAAAGAGAACTTTCATGTGAAACTCGACAGTCTATTCTTGTTCTTAGAAATGAAGGCTATTCCATGCGAGAAATTGCCAAGAAACTGAAGATTTCCTACAACGATGTGTACTACTCCCTTCAGAGGACAGCACACACAGGCTCTAACCAGAGTAGAAAGAGAAGTGGGAGGCCCCGCTGCACAACTGAGCAACAAGACAAGTACATTAGAGTCTCTAGTTTGAGAAATAGACGCCTCACAAGTCCTCAACTGGCAGCTTCATTAAATAGTACCCGCAAAACGCCAGCGTCAACGTCTACAGTGAAGAGGCGACTCCGGGATGTTGGCCTTCAGGGCAGAGTGGCAAAGAAAAAGCCATATCTGAGACTGGCTAATAAAAGGAAAAGATTAATATGGGCAAAAGCTCAGACATTGGACAGAGGAAGATTGGAAAAAAGTGTTATGGACGGACGAATGGAAGTTTGAGGTGTTTGGATCACACAGAAGAACATTTGTGAGACGCAGAACAACTGAAAAGATGCTGGAAGAGCCTGACGCCGTCTGTCAAGCATGGTGGAGGTCATGTGATGGTCTGGGGTTGCTTTGGTGCTGGAGATTTGTACAAGGTAAAAGGGATTGTGAATAAGGAAGGCTATCACTCCGCAACGCCATGCCATACCCTGTGGACTGCGCTTGATTGGAGCCAATTTCATCCTACAACAGGACAATGACCCAAAGCACCTCCAAATGATGCCAGAACTATTTAGGGAAGAAGCCGGCAGCTGGTATTCTATCTGTAATGGAGTGGCCAGCGCAGTCACCAGATCTCACCCCCATAGAGCTGTTGTGGGAGGAGCTTGACCGTACGGTACACAAGAAGTGCCCATCAAGCCAATCCAACTTGTGGGAGGGGCTTCTGGAATCATGGGGGGAAATTTCTCCCGATGACCTCAGCAAATTAACAGCTCGAATGCCAAAGGTCTGCAATGCTGGAATTGCTGCAAATGGAGCGACCAAAGCAAAGTCTGAAGGAGAAAATCATTATTTCTAACCTTGTCAATGTCTGGACTATATTTTCTAGTCATTTTGCAACTCATTTGATAAATATAAGTGTGAGTTTTCATGGAAAACACAAAATTGTCTGGGTGACCCCAAACTTTTGAACAGTAGTGTATGTGACAGTCGGTGCAGTATATACAGGTGTAGGTGACCGGGCACTCAGCTCGAGCCTCTTGTCACGGGTTCTGATAAGGACAATGTCAACCCCAGACATATAAGGCAGCGCTGGACTCTGCACCTGGACAACACTCCATTGTAGGTCTCCGAGGGACGTGTGGGAGGCACAGGACACAGTCCTCCACAAAGGGAAACAGTCCCAGGATTCTTTACTCTGTGATCGAGGTCATTGTGAGCTACAAACAGAATGAAAAATAAAATAGTAGCCGGGGCTGGGAGCAATAGAAGCTACTAAATGGAGCAGAAGTAACTCAGAGCGCGGCCCCAACCACGTGGGTGTGAGTGTGAGAGGGCTTTAGTCTATGAAGAGTGTCTGCACAACAGGATGACAGAGTGAAAACAATAATTTACTGCTGCATGCAAGAATGACATCACACAAATCAGAAAACCTGAAATACAGCCTGAATTATACTCCAGAGCTGCACTCACTATTCTGCTGGTGGAGTCACTGTGTACATACATTACATTACTTATCCTGTATTGATCCTGAGTTATATCCTGTATTATACTCCAGAGCTGCACTCGCTATTCTGATGGTGGAGTCACTGTGTACATACATTACATTACTTATCCTGTACTGATCCTGAGTTACATCCTGTATTATACTCCAGAGCTGCACTCACTATTCTGCTGGTGGAGTCACTGTGTACATACATTACTTATCCTGTACTGATCCTGAGTTACATCCTGTATTATACTCCAGAGCTGCACTCACTATTCTGCTGGTGGAGTCACTGTGAACATACATTACTTATCCTGTACTGATCCTGAGTTATATCCTGTAATATACTCCAGAGCTGCACTCACTATTCTGCTGGTGGAGTCACTGTGTACATACATTACTTATCCTGTACTGATCCTGAGTTACATCCTGTATTATACTCCAGAGCTGCACTCACTATTCTGCTGGTGGAGTCACTGTGAACATACATTACTTATCCTGTACTGATCCTGAGTTATATCCTGTATTATACTCCAGAGCTGAACTCACTATTCTGCTGGTGGAGTCACTGTGTACATACATTACATTACTTATCCTGTACTGATCCTGAGTTATATCCTGTATTATACTCCAGAGCTGCACTCACTATTCTGCTGGTGGAGTCACTGTGTACATACATTACATTACTTATCCTGTACTGATCCGGAGTTATATCCTGTATTATACTCCAGCGCTGCACTCACTATTCTGCTGGTGGAGTCACTGTGTACATACATTACTTATCCTGTACTGATCCTGAGTTATATCCTGTATTATACTCCAGAGCTGCACTCACTATTCTGCTGGTGGAGTCACTGTGTACATACATTACATTACTTATCCTGTACTGATCCGGAGTTATATCCTGTATTATACTCCAGCGCTGCACTCACTATTCTGCTGGTGGAGTCACTGTGTACATACATTACTTATCCTGTACTGATCCTGAGTTATATCCTGTATTATACTCCAGAGCTGCACTCACTATTCTGCTGGTGGAGTCACTGTGTACATACATTACATTACTTATCCTGTACTGATCCTGAGTTATATCCTGTATTATACTCCAGAGCTGCACTCACTATTCTGCTGGTGGAGTCACTGTGTACATACATTACATTACTTATCCTGTACTGATCCTGAGTTACATCCTGTATTATACTCCAGAGCTGCACTCACTATTCTGCTGGTGGAGTCACTGTGTACATACATTACATTACTTATCCTGTACTGATCCTGAGTTACATCCTGTATTATACTCCAGAGCTGCACTCACTATTCTGCTGGTGGAGTCACTGTGTACATACATTACATTACTTATCTTGTACTGATCCTGAGTTATATCCTGTATTATACTCCAGAGCTGCACTCACTATTCTGCTGGTGGAGTCACTGTGTACATACATTACATTACTTATCCTGTACTGATCTTGAGTTACATCCTGTATTATACTCCAGAGCTGCACTCACTATTCTGCTGGTGGAGTCACTGTGTACATACATTACATTACTTATCTTGTACTGATCCTGAGTTATATCCTGTATTATACTCCAGAGCTGCACTCACTATTCTGCTGGTGGAGTCACTGTGTACATACATTACATTACTTATCCTGTACTGATCTTGAGTTACATCCTGTATTATACTCCAGAGCTGCACTCACTATTCTGCTGGTGGAGTCACTGTGTACATACATTACATTACTTATCCTGTACTGATCCTGAGTTATATCCTGTATTATACTCCAGAGCTGCGCTCACTATTCTGCTGGTGGAGTCACTGTGTACATACATTACATTACTTATCCTGTACTGATCCTGAGTTACATCCTGTATTATACTCCAGAGCTGCACTCACTATTCTGCTGGTGGAGTCACTGTGTACATACATTACATTACTTATCCTGTACTGATCCTGAGTTACATCCTGTATTATACTCCAGAGCTGCACTCACTATTCTGCTGGTGGAGTCACTGTGTACATACATTACATTACTTATCTTGTACTGATCCTGAGTTATATCCTGTATTATACTCCAGAGCTGCACTCACTATTCTGCTGGTGGAGTCACTGTGTACATACATTACATTACTTATCCTGTACTGATCCTGAGTTACATCCTGTATTATACTCCAGAGCTGCAGTCACTATTCTGCTGGTGGAGTCACTGTGTACATACATTACATTACTTATCCTGTACTGATCCTGAGTTACATCCTGTATTATACTCCAGAGCTGCACTCACTATTGTGCTGGAAACAGTCAGCAAGCTTTTGGCAAACACACCCCTTAAATATTGCCTGAGCTTCTATAATTCAGGGGGCAGTCATTTTTCCTACATCAGAAGACCGAACAGTGTCTTGTATTCTGGGAAGTCTCGTCCTTACACCAATCACCAGAGCAAGCTTTGTGCAGACACTTAACAAGCAGGGAATGCAGGTAGATCTCCACTCTGAAGCTGCAGAATTGTGAGTGCAGCTGTGGAGTATAATAAGGCTATAACGCCAGTGAGTATGCACATTAAATACATATAAACCCCGGTTCTGTAGTGGACAGATGTTTGCAATGTAGCTTTGTTATCTGATCGGCAGCAAGTGCCCCCACATTGACCTGACGCCAGCATCCGGTGCCCATAAACCCATCACTCCATAAGGTCTGTCCCCATTAGTGGGTGAACAGGGCACAGGAACACAATGGGCCTATACCAGCCACAACCGCCATCCCTGACCTGCCGCAGCGCTGCCTCCTCCCCCTACCACTATACCCTACGGGAACACTGAGATTGTGAATTACCAGCCCCCTCCCCCACCATATAGAGAATTCATCACCACGAACATTTCCCACAGGTAACAGCACGAGAAGCCGGACCCCCCCCCCGCGCGCCTAATCCCAGAAATACAACCAGTCGTTTATCTCTGCCGCCGAAGACTAAACATCTGCAACTTCACATCCTTGAGCTGAACCAGAGGACAAAGCACCGGAAACGCTGATTACAGGGGTGATCCGGGGACCAGAAACGGCATTCATATTTTTATGTGAAAAGAAGTCACTCACTAATGCACTTTAATGTAAAATTCGGTACTAAACGGCGCCGTTCAAACCCAGTGAATTGTTCCCGGAAATCCTGGAACTTTTCTAATATTGATGACACACCGACATGGGCCTGAGGGCGCGCTTCCTGTGCGGTTCGGGTCGGCGTGTTATCAAGTGCATGACCGCAGGGGGCTGTCACACTGCTGGTGTCCCCGAGCAAAGCATCAGCTAGCGTTCTGCCCGGGACTCCCTCACTGCTCCCGACGTCCATATATGGTCAGTGACTTCAGGGGTTTCCTATCGCTGGAGTTCCCGATCAGAGCATCAGTGGATACTCTATCCGGGGACTTCAGCACTGCCCCCAACGTGACGGTAACGGTCTATATTTGGACAGTAACGTCAGCTGCTGCTTTGCTCGGGGTCTTCAGCGATAGACAATGTGACAGCCCCTGCGGTCGTGCGCTTGATAACACGCCGACACAAACAGCACAGGAAGCGCGCCCTCAGTCGGTGGGGCCGTGTCGGCGCGTCATCAATATTAGAAAAACTCCAGCAGTTCCAGGAACAATTCACTGGGTTTGAACTGCGCCATTTAGTACCGAATTTTACATTAAAGTCCTTTAGTGAGTGACTTCTAGTCACATAAAAATATTAATGCCATTTTTTCTCCTTGGATAACCCCTTTAATGCTGTGTATAGACAGATGTCCGGTCACTTGTGCGGAGCTCATCTATGTCCTGTCACCTGTGCGGAGCCGATCTATGTCCGTCACCTGTGTGGAGCTCCTGTATGTCCGGTCACCTGTGCGGACCTGCTCTATGTCCGGTCACCTGTGTGGAGCTCCTGTATGTCCGGTCACCTGTGCGGACCTGCGCTATGTCCGGTCACCTGTGCGGAGCTCATCTATGTCCTGTCACCTGTGCGGAGCTCCTGTATGTCCGGTCACCTGTGCGGACATGCTCTATGTCCAGTCACCTGTGCGGAGCTCATCTATGTCCTGTTACCTGGGTGGAGCTCCTGTATGTCCGGTCACCTGTGCGGACCTGCTCTATGTCCGGTCACCTGTGTGGAGCTCCTGTATGTCCGGTCACCTGTGCGGACCTGCTCTATGTCCGGTCACCTGTGCGGAGCTCATCTATGTCCTGTCACCTGTGTGGAGCTCCTGTATGTCCGGTCACCTGTGCGGACCTGCTCTATGTCCGGTCACCTGTGTGGAGCTCCTGTATGTCCGGTCACCTGTGCGGAGCTGCTCTATGTCCGGTCACCTGTGCGGACCTGCTCTATGTCCGGTCACCTGTGCGGACCTGCTCTATGTCCGGTCACCTGTGCGGACCTGCTCTATGTCCTGTCACCTGTGCGGAGCTCATCTATATCCTGTCACCTGTATGGAGTTGCTCTATGTCCTGTCACCTGTATGGAGCTCCTCTATATCCTGTCACCTGTATGGAGCTCACCTATATCCTGTCACCTGTATGGAGCTCCTCTATGTCCTGTCACCTGTATGGAGCTGCTCTATGTCCTATCACCTGTATGGAGCTCCTCTATGTCCTATCACCTGTGCGGAGCTCCTCTATGTCCTGTCACCTGTGCGGAGCTCCTCTATGTCCTGTCACCTGTGCGGAGCTCCTCTATGTCCGGTCACCTGTGCGGAGCTGCTCTATGTCCGTTCACCTGTATGGAGCTCCTCTATATCCTGTCACCTGTATGGAGCTCCTCTATGTCCTGTCACCTGTGTGGAGCTTCTCTATGTCCGGTCACCTGCACGGAGCTCCTCTATGTCCGGTCACCTGTGCGGAGCTCCTCTTTGTCCTGTCACCTGTACGGAGCTCCTGTATGTCGGTCACCTGTACGGAGCTCCTCTATGTCCTATCACCTGTATGGATCTGCTCTATGTCCGGTCACCTGTATGGAGCTCCTCTATGTCCTATCACCTGTATGGAGCTCCTCTTTGTCCGGTCACCTGTATGGAGCTCCTCTATGTCCAGTCACCTGTATGGAGCTCCTCTATGTCCAGTCACCTGTATGGAGCTCCTCTATGTCCGGTCACCTGTATGGAGCTCCTCTATGTCCGGTCACCTGTAAGTTTTCCAGGAGCGGCTACGTGCGAAACACATGTTGGGGTTTGGATCCCCTATTTCCCTGGTCTGAATGTCTCACTCCACTTTTTTTTACTTTACTATTTGGGTTGTATTGTCCATTTTGATGTGTTCATGTCTCTTTTTGCAGTATTTGTACTTTATTATTCTATGAGGTTGTAGGACCTGGTCCATGAGGGGATCCGTCTGTGGGTAATGTGTATTTTTTAATAGGTTTGTATTTCTAATAAAGAAATGTTATAACTGGTAGCAAAGCTCTTGTGTGGTTCTTTATAGGGGGTTATATTTTGGTATCACACAGAAGAGTGAAGGTTATTATCTGCGTATATTGGCCCAAGTATCTTAGTAGGTGTTATACTATTAGCAGTATATAATATGTATATGGGGCCAGTACCAGCAGGAGGCTGAACTGCAGGGAATCCGCTTATAAATGAGAGCGGCTCCAGGCATAATCCACATTACAGGACGTCCCCTGCGCTCGGAGCCGTGTGCTGGACAATGTTCTATGGTTTTCTGTGACAGGAGGAGGCTCAGAGGTCACGGCTATTACTACATGTATGTATATGGCTGGGGCAGGGGAGCGTGCCAGGGGCGGGTGACATGTGGGAGTCCATGGTTCGTCTCCTGCGCCCTCTCCCGGTTATAATGCATTTGTGCCTGTGGAGCAGCTCCGTGTGATACGTGGAGTTAGGACCCTGTGTGATATTTGCCCCCATGGGTGAGGGACCTGCGTCTGGGTCATAATCTGCAGATAGTGCAGAAGAAAAACCCAACCAGTCCTTATCGTCTCCACGCTGCATAGAAAAACCTCAGACGCCATAACTTATAGCATACCTACGATTATAAAACAACTTTCCATAAATGAATAGAACAAGTGAAGATAAGAAACATTGTAACATATCTTATTACAGAAAAGTGCTACTTTCTCCCCTTATCGGGACCCCACCCTCCCCACCTCTCCGATTTTGGACAATCCTTCTTTGCTAGAAGGGTCCCTGGACAAGAAATTGATCACAAGGTATCTGTGGGAAAACCTGGAAGAGTTAAATTTCCCTGCAGCGCTACCAGAGGGGGAATTAAGCATTACACAGCACCCATTCATATCAATATTTTTTCTGTGTAATGAACGACAGGGCAGGTCCTCCAGAGAGAGAGACACTCTATGTAACCGCTCTCCAATCTGGCCAAGAGATGAGGATCCTGAACCTGCAGAGCAGAGAGCAGGTTACAGCTGCACATAGAAGTCTATAGAGAGGGGAGAGGGATCAGCTGCAGAGTAAGAGAGATACTAAAAGCAGCAGCATCTCTGTGTAAGAGTTTTGCTCATTTTAGTGATGGACTCACAGCTACACTGCTCATTACTGCTGTATAATGTCGTCCATACTGCTGCAGCTTCTAGTAAGTGTTATATCTCACCCCAGTGCTGGATTCACAGCTACACTACTCAGCACTGCTGTATAATGTCCTCCCTGCTGCTTCTGTGTAGGTGTCTGAGAGAGATAGAGATAGGAGAGAAGGATCTTGTCTGTTTTCTGTGTACAGAGGACTGTTAGCAGCTAGTCTCCTGTTTCTGCTTCCTCCTCCATTGCCCCTCTCCATAAACTTCTATGTGCAGCTGTAATCTTATTTCTGAACGACCGGAGATTCTGTCTCCTCTCTGATCTGTGGGTTTTAGGAGTGAATTGTGAGAAGGTAAACATTTAATGAGACCCACATCTAGCAGCGTGTTGGACCTCCTTTGGCCTTCAGAGCGGCAGAAATTCATCGTGGCATAGATTCCACCAGGTGTTGTAGTCGTTCTTCAGGAATATTTGCCCATGCTTCTTGCATTAAAAAAGTTTTCTTCTGCCAAAAAGTAAACCTCTGCAATTAAGGGATGAACGTGGTCAGCCACAAAGCCTAGGTAAGTCCTACTGTTCAAACCTCCATCCACGTGTATCAGAGGATCCGGGGTGGGCCAAGAAAACATCCCCCACACCATTACTGCACCTCCACCAGCCAGAACAGTTCACACCTGACACGAAGGGTTCATCGATTCATACTGCTTGCGCCAGATACGGACCCTCCCATCATGGTGCCACAGAAATTTGGATGTATCTGAGCAGTCCAGTGCCCAGTGACATCATTTTTGTCTCTTTTGCCCACTGGGGTCTTGTCTTTCTGTTTCTCTTAGACTGTAATTTAGCTGGAACTGGTCGTCTTCTGTTATTGGCATCCGTGCTAAGGAATGACGAGTTGAGCATTCAGACACCTTAGTTGGAGCACCAGCGCTTTATTCGGCTGCAGTTTTCTTGACTGTGCGCCGCCGGCTCCTCAGAACCATTCTTCACATCCTCCTCTGACCCCGGAGTTGTTGACCTCCACAGGATCCCCTCTCGCTGGTTGATTTCCTCCATCACACAATTCTTAGTTTACCCTCAACACTGTCGTACGAGAAAACCGCACAGAGTTGTCTGTTTGAAAAATACGAGCCCCGGCTGGCAGGGGCGGATTAGAAAGAGGGCAATCTGAGCAAGTGCCCAGGGCCCGAGGCTGAAAGATGGACCAGCTGGCCCGGGTTCCACCGAACCAGTTGTTAAAATGACAGCCAGTTCAGAGAACTAAGGTGAAGCGGGACCTCTACAATTGCTTACTCTAGCACTGGCAAGACCTTCCTCGCCATTCGGCACTTTAGTAATGACGCTGTCAGCGCGATAATATCATGTCAACTGCGCCATTACGCTGAATGACGCCGCCAGGTCTCGGACCAGTCCTGCGTCGCTGGAGGACGGCGCGGCAATAAGGACAAGTGAAAATGGTTTTTTTTCTCCTGTGGGCAGCGTTGGGGACAATATCTACAGGGGGCGCTAACTACAGAGGGCATTGTGACTGGCGCTGTCTAAAGGGGGCAGTGTGACCGGCATTATCTACAGGGGGCATGGTTAGTGTGTGGTGTTTTACTTTACAATGTTTGACACTTATATTCAGGGGCGCAGTGTGTGATTCTATTATATTTAGGGGCACAGTGTGTGATTCTATTATATTTAGGGGCACAGTGTGTGATTCTATTATATTTAGGGGCACATTGTGTGATTCTATTATATTTAGGGGCACAGTGTGTGATTCTATTATATTTAGGGGCACAGTGTGTGATTCTATTATATTTAGGGGCACAGTGTGTGATTCTATTATATTTAGGGGCACAGTGTGTGATTCTATTATATTTAGGGGCACAGTGTGTGATTCTATTATATTTAGGGGCACAGTGTGTGATACTATTATATTTAGGGGCACAGTGTGTGATACTATTATATTTAGGGGCACAGTGTGTGATACTATTATATTTAGGGGCACAGTGTGTGATACTATTATATTTAGGGGCACAGTGTGTGATTCTATTATATTTAGGGGCACAGTGTGTGATACTATTATATTTAGGGGCACAGTGTGTGATACTATTATATTTAGGGGCACATTGTGTGATTCTATTATATTTAGGGGCACAGTGTGTGATACTATTATATTTAGGGGCACAGTGTGTGATTCTATTATATTTAGGGGCACAGTGTGTGATACTATTATATTTAGGGGCACAGTGTGTGATTCTATTATATTTAGGGGCACAGTGTGTGATACTATTATATTTAGGGGCACAGTGTGTGATACTATTATATTTAGGGGCACAGTGTGTGATACTATTATATTTAGGGGCACAGTGTGTGATACTATTATATTTAGGGGCACAGTGTGTGATTCTATTATATTTAGGGGCACAGTGTGTGATTCTATTATATTTAGGGGCGCATTGTGTGATACTATTATATTTAGGGGCACAGTGTGTGATACTATTATATTTAGGGGCACAGTGTGTGATACTATTATATTTAAGGGCACAGTGTGTGATACTATTATATTTAGGGGCACAGTGTGTGATTCTATTATATTTAGGGGCGCAGTGTGTGATTCTATTATATTTAGGGGCACAGTGTGTGATTCTATTATATTTAGGGGCGCAGTGTGTGATACTATTATATTTAGGGGCACAGTGTGTGATACTATTATATTTAGGGGCACAGTGTGTGATACTATTATATTTAGGGGCGCATTGTGTGATACTATTATATTTAGGGGCACAGTGTGTGATACTATTATATTTAGGGGCAGTGTGTGATACTATTATATTAAGGGGCACAGTGTGTGATACTATTATATTTAGGGGCACAGTGTGTGATACTATTATATTTAGGGGCGCAGTGTGTGATACTATTATATTAAGGGGCACAGTGTGTGATACTATTATATTAAGGGGCACAGTGTGTGATACTATTATATTTAGGGGCACAGTGTGTGATACTATTATATTTAGGGGCACAGTGTGTGATACTATTATATTTAGGGGCACAGTGTGTGATACTATTATATTTAGGGGCACAGTGTGTGATACTATTATATTTAGGGGCACAGTGTGTGATACTATTATATTAAGGGGCACAGTGTGTGATACTATTATATTTAGGGGCACAGTGTGTGATACTATTATATTTAGGGGCACAGTGTGTGATACTATTATATTTAGGGGCACAGTGTGTGATACTATTATATTTAGGGGCACAGTGTGTGATACTATTATATTAAGGGGCACAGTGTGTGATACTATTATATTTAGGGGCACAGTGTGTAATACTATTATATTAAGGGGCACAGTGTGTGATACTATTATATTTAGGGGCACAGTGTGTGATACTATTATATTAAGGGGCACAGTGTGTGATACTATTATATTTAGGGGCACAGTGTGTGATACTATTATATTAAGGGGCACAGTGTGTGATACTATTATATTTAGGGGCACAGTGTGTGATACTATTATATTTAGGGGCACAGTGTGTGATAACATTCTATTTAGGGGCACAGTGTGTGATACTATTATATTAAGGGGCACAGTGTGTGATACTATTATATTTAGGGGCACAGTGTGTGATACTATTATATTTAGGGGCACAGTGTGTGATAACATTCTATTTAGGGGCACATTGTGTGATACTATTATATTTAGGGGCACAGTGTGTGATAACATTCTATTTAGGGGCACATTGTGTGATACTATTATATTTAGGGGCGCAGTGTGTGATTCTATTATATTTAGGGGCACAGTGTGTGATAACATTATATTTAGGGGCACAGTGTGTGATACTATTATATTTAGGGGCACAGTGTGTGATAACATTCTATTTAGGGGCACATTGTGTGATACTATTATATTTAGGGGCACAGTGTGTGATACGATTATATTTAGGGGCACAGTGTGTGATACTATTATATTTAGGGGCACAGTGTGTGGCACCATGAGAATTTTATCTTAGTTTATGCGGAAATGTTGGAAAAGTGAGGAGCCGAAGACATACGAGCGGCAAACTGCAGAAACGGGTCATGGCCGGGAGAAGTCGTCATAGAGGTCTCGTTAGGGTCTCAGTATTCGGCTTTCTCTCTTCTGTACGGCTCATTCGGCTTTTACAGCGAATTAAAACCGCGTCAGATCTGCGGCCGCCTAAACAGAAATCTGCAAATAAACGTCACAGCGTCTTCAGAGTTCGGGGGAGGGGCCCACACTTTATGAACTGTCCAGGGCCCATGGTACCCTTTATCCGCCCCTGCCGGCTGACCAGGCCTCGGGCCAAGTCACGCAGATCCCTCAAGTCTCAATTCGCACTGAGACTGATCCACGGAAAAAGTCCTCACGTGGTTTTCTCCGGATCTTCGCTAGTACTATTGATTCATGGAAAGTTGTTTTATAATCGGCGGTAGATTGGCCACAACCGGTGAATAAGAAAATGTCCCCTTACATCCAGAGAATGAATCTTAACCTAATGAATTTCTCATAGCTGAGGGTTTGTTACACTGTATCAGTGTAGGGAGTGCTGTGTCTGGTAACGCCTCGTTCACACGACATTTTAGCTACATGTTTGATTTAGGCATCAGGAGAGCTCCGGGGCCCACGTGGGCTCACATTGTACCGGGGCCTGCGTCAGGGAGACATCAGGGACGCAGTAAACAGCGCACGGGAGACACAGCGAGGCCGGCGGGGATTGTTCTGTTTGACTTGGATCATAATCATCTCTGAACACAAAGTCACCAGAAAGCTGAACAAACATCAGCGCTGCCCGGAGACTGTCAGGTGTAGTGTAATAACAGCTGAGCCCAAGAGCTCACACTCTATAAACAGACAGGGGAGGGGTAAATAAAAACACGGGGGTCATGTTATGTGTCAGCACTGATCTGTAATAATACACCATTACATACTACACTGTTATATTATACACCACACCATTATATTATATACTACACTGTTATATTATACACCACACTATTATATTATATGCTGCACTAGGACATTATATACTACACTGTTATATTATACACCACACTATTATATTATATGCTGCACTAGGACATTATATACTACACTGTTATATTATACACCACACTATTATATTATATGCTGCACTAGGACATTATATACTACACTGTTATATTATACACCACACTATTATATTATATGCTGCACTAGGACATTATATACTACACTGTTATATTATACACCACACTATTATATTATATGCTGCACTAGGACATTATATACTACACTGTTATATTATACACCACACTATTATATTATATGCTGCACTAGGACATTATATACTACACTGTTATATTATACACCACACTATTATATTATATGCTGCACTAGGACATTATATACTACACTGTTATATTATACACCACACTATTATATTATATGCTGCACTAGGACATTATATACTACACTGTTATATTATACTCCACACTATTATATTATATGCTGCACTAGGACATTATATACTACACTGTTATATTATACACCACACTATTATATTATATGCTGCACTAGGACATTATATACTACACTGTTATATTATACCCCACACTATTATATTATATGCTGCACTAGGACATTATATACTACACTGTTATATTATACACCACACTATTATATTATATGCTGCACTAGGACATTATATACTACAGTTATATTATACACCACACTATTATATTATATGCTGCACTAGTACATTATATACTACACTATTACATTATACACCACACTATTATATTATATGCTGCACTAGTACATTATATACTACACTGTTATATTATACTCCACACTATTATATTATATGCTGCACTAGGACATTATATACTACACTGTTATATTATACACCACACTATTATATTATATGCTGCACTAGGACATTATATACTACACTGTTATATTATACACCACACTATTATATTATATGCTGCACTAGTACATTATATACTACACTGTTATATTATACACCACACTATTATATTATATGCTGCACTAGGATATTATATACTACACTGTTATATTATACACCACACTGTTATATTATATGCTGCACTAGGACATTATATACTACACTATTATATTATATACCACACTATTATATTCTATGCTGCACTAGGACATTATATACTACACTGTTATATTATACACCACACTATTATATTATATGCTGCACTAGGACATTATATACTACACTGTTATATTATACACCACACTATTATATTATATGCTGCACTAGGACATTATATACTACACTGTTATATTATACACCACACTATTATATTATATGCTGCACTAGGATATTATATACTACACTGTTATATTATACACCGCACTATTATATTATATGCTGCACTAGTACATTATATACTACACTGTTATATTATACACCACACTATTATATTATATGCTGCACTAGGACATTATATACAACACTGTTATATTATACACCACACTATTATATTATATGCTGCACTAGGACATTATATACTACACTGTTATATTATACACCGCACTATTATATTATATGCTGCACTAGTACATTATATACTACACTGTTATATTATACACCACACTATTATATTATATGCTGCACTAGGATATTATATACTACACTGTTATATTATACACCACACTATTATATTATATGCTGCACTAGGACATTATATACTACACTGTTATATTATACACCACACTATTATATTATATGCTGCACTAGGACATTATATACTACACTGTTATATTATACACCACACTGTTATATTATATGCTGCACTAGGACATTATATACTGCACTGTTATATTATACACCACACTATTATATTATATGCTGCACTAGGACATTATATACTACACTGTTATATTATACACCACACTATTATATTATATGCTGCACTAGGACATTATATACTACACTGTTATATTATACACCACACTATTATATTATATGCTGCACTAGGACATTATATACTACACTATTATATTATACACCACACTATTATATTATATGCTGCACTAGGACATTATATACTACAGTTATATTATACACCACACTATTATATTATATGCTGCACTAGGACATTATATACTACACTGTTATATTATACACCACACTATTATATTATATGCTGCACTAGGACATTATATACTACACTGTTATATTATACACCACACTATTATATTATATGCTGCACTAGGACATTATATACTACACTGTTATATTATACACCACACTATTATATTATATGCTGCACTAGGACATTATATACTACAGTTATATTATACACCACACTATTATATTATATGCTGCACTAGGACATTATATACTACACTGTTATATTATACACCACACTATTATATTATATACTGCACTAGGACATTATACACTACACTGTTATATTATTCACCACACTATTATATTATATGCTGCACTAGGACATTATATACTACACTGTTATATTATACACCGCACTATTATATTATATGCTGCACTAGGACATTATATACTACAGTTATATTATACACCACACTATTATATGCTGCACTAGGACATTATATACTACACTGTTATATTATACACCACACTATTATATGCTGCACTAGGACATTATATACTACAGTTATATTATACACCACACTATTATATTATATGCTGCACTAGTACATTATATACTACACTATTACATTATACACCACACTATTATATTATATGCTGCACTAGGACATTATATACTACAGTTATATTATACACCACACTATTATATTATATGCTGCACTAGGACATTATATACTACACTGTTATATTATACACCACACTATTATATTATATGCTGCATTAGGACATTATATACTACACTGTTATATTATACACCACACTATTATATTATATGCTGCACTAGGACATTATATACTACACTGTTATATTATACACCACACTATTATATTATATGCTGCACTAGTACATTATATACTACAGTTATATTATACACCACACTATTATATTATATGCTGCACTAGGACATTATATACTACACTGTTATATTATACACCGCACTATTATATTATATGCTGCACTAGGACATTATATACTACACTGTTATATTATACACCACACTATTATATTATATGCTGCACTAGGACATTATATACTACAGTTATATTATACACCACACTATTATATTATATGCTGCACTAGGACATTATATACTACACTGTTATATTATACACCACACTATTATATTATATGCTGCACTAGGACATTATATACTACACTGTTATATTACACACCACACTATTATATTATATGCTGCACTAGGACATTATATACTACACTGTTATATTATACACCACACTATTATATTATATGCTGCACTAAGATATTATATACTACACTGTTATATTATACCCCACACTATTATATTATATGCTGCACTAGGACATTATATACTACACTGTTATATCATACACCACACTATTATATTATATTATATGCTGCACTAGGACATTATATACTACAGTTATATTATACACCACACTATTATATTATATGCTGCACTAGGACATTATATACTACACTGTTATATTATACACCACACTATTATATTATATGCTGCACTAGGACATTATATACTGCACTGTTATATTATACAAGACACTATTATATTATATGCTGCACTAGGACATTATATACTACACTGTTATATTATACACCACACTATTATATTATATGCTGCACTAGGACATTATATACTGCACTGTTATATTATACACCACACTATTATACTATATGCTGCACTAGGACATTATATACTACACTGTTATATTATACACCACACTATTATATTATATGCTGCACTAGGATATTATATACTACACTGTTATATTATACACCACACTATTATATTATATTATATGCTGCACTAGGACATTATATACTACACTGTTATATTATACACCACACTATTATATTATATGCTGCACTAGGACATTATATACTACACTGTTATATTATACACCACACTATTATATTATATGCTGCACTAGGACATTATATACTACACTGTTATATTATACCCCACACTATTATATTATATGATGCACTAGGACATTATATACTACACTGTTATATTATACACCACACTATTATATTATATGCTGCACTAGGACATTATATACTACACTGTTATATTATACACCACACTATTATATTATATGCTGCACTAGGACATTATATACTACACTGTTATATTATACACCACACTATTATATTATATGCTGCACTAGTACATTATATACTACACTGTTATATTATACACCACACTATTATATTATATGCTGCACTAGGACATTATATACTACACTATTATATTATACACCACACTATTATATTATATGCTGCACTAGGACATTATATACTACACTGTTATATTATACACCACACTATTATATTATATGCTGCACTAGGACATTATATACTACACTGTTATATTATACACCACACTATTATATTATATGCTGCACTAGGACATTATATACTACACTATTATATTATACACCACACTATTATATTATATGCTGCACTAGGACATTATATACTACACTATTATATTATACACCACACTATTATATTATATGCAGCACGAGAACATTATATACTACACTGTTATATTATACACCACACCATTATATTATATACTACACTGTTATATTATACACCACACTATTATATTATATGCTGCACTAGGACATTATATACTACACTGTTATATTATACACCACACTATTATATTATATGCTGCACTAGGACATTATATACTACACTGTTATATTATACACCACACTATTATATTATATGCTGCACTAGGACATTATATACTACACTGTTATATTATACACCACACTATTATATTATATGCTGCACTAGGACATTATATACTACACTGTTATATTATACACCACACTATTATATTATATGCTGCACTAGGACATTATATACTACACTGTTATATTATACTCCACACTATTATATTATATGCTGCACTAGGACATTATATACTACACTGTTATATTATACACCACACTATTATATTATATGCTGCACTAGGACATTATATACTACACTGTTATATTATACCCCACACTATTATATTATATGCTGCACTAGGACATTATATACTACACTGTTATATTATACACCACACTATTATATTATATGCTGCACTAGGACATTATATACTACAGTTATATTATACACCACACTATTATATTATATGCTGCACTAGTACATTATATACTACACTATTACATTATACACCACACTATTATATTATATGCTGCACTAGTACATTATATACTACACTGTTATATTATACTCCACACTATTATATTATATGCTGCACTAGGACATTATATACTACACTGTTATATTATACACCACACTATTATATTATATGCTGCACTAGGACATTATATACTACACTGTTATATTATACACCACACTATTATATTATATGCTGCACTAGTACATTATATACTACACTGTTATATTATACACCACACTATTATATTATATGCTGCACTAGGATATTATATACTACACTGTTATATTATACACCACACTGTTATATTATATGCTGCACTAGGACATTATATACTACACTATTATATTATATACCACACTATTATATTCTATGCTGCACTAGGACATTATATACTACACTGTTATATTATACACCACACTATTATATTATATGCTGCACTAGGACATTATATACTACACTGTTATATTATACACCACACTATTATATTATATGCTGCACTAGGACATTATATACTACACTGTTATATTATACACCACACTATTATATTATATGCTGCACTAGGATATTATATACTACACTGTTATATTATACACCGCACTATTATATTATATGCTGCACTAGTACATTATATACTACACTGTTATATTATACACCACACTATTATATTATATACTACACTGTTATATTATACACCACACTATTATATTATATGCTGCACTAGGATATTATATACTACACTGTTATATTATACACCACACTATTATATTATATGCTGCACTAGGACATTATATACTACACTGTTATATTATACACCACACTATTATATTATATGCTGCACTAGGACATTATATACTACACTGTTATATTATACACCGCACTATTATATTATATGCTGCACTAGTACATTATATACTACACTGTTATATTATACACCACACTATTATATTATATGCTGCACTAGGATATTATATACTACACTGTTATATTATACACCACACTATTATATTATATGCTGCACTAGGACATTATATACTACACTGTTATATTATACACCACACTATTATATTATATGCTGCACTAGGACATTATATACTACACTGTTATATTATACACCACACTGTTATATTATATGCTGCACTAGGACATTATATACTGCACTGTTATATTATACACCACACTATTATATTATATGCTGCACTAGGACATTATATACTACACTGTTATATTATACACCACACTATTATATTATATGCTGCACTAGGACATTATATACTACACTGTTATATTATACACCACACTATTATATTATATGCTGCACTAGGACATTATATACTACACTATTATATTATACACCACACTATTATATTATATGCTGCACTAGGACATTATATACTACAGTTATATTATACACCACACTATTATATTATATGCTGCACTAGGACATTATATACTACACTGTTATATTATACACCACACTATTATATTATATGCTGCACTAGGACATTATATACTACACTGTTATATTATACACCACACTATTATATTATATGCTGCACTAGGACATTATATACTACACTGTTATATTATACACCACACTATTATATTATATGCTGCACTAGGACATTATATACTACAGTTATATTATACACCACACTATTATATTATATGCTGCACTAGGACATTATATACTACACTGTTATATTATACACCACACTATTATATTATATACTGCACTAGGACATTATACACTACACTGTTATATTATTCACCACACTATTATATTATATGCTGCACTAGGACATTATATACTACACTGTTATATTATACACCGCACTATTATATTATATGCTGCACTAGGACATTATATACTACAGTTATATTATACACCACACTATTATATGCTGCACTAGGACATTATATACTACAGTTATATTATACACCACACTATTATATTATATGCTGCACTAGGACATTATATACTACAGTTATATTATACACCACACTATTATATTATATGCTGCACTAGGACATTATATACTACACTGTTATATTATACACCACACTATTATATTATATGCTGCATTAGGACATTATATACTACACTGTTATATTATACACCACACTATTATATTATATGCTGCACTAGTACATTATATACTACAGTTATATTATACACCACACTATTATATTATATGCTGCACTAGGACATTATATACTACACTGTTATATTATACACCGCACTATTATATTATATGCTGCACTAGGACATTATATACTACACTGTTATATTATACACCACACTATTATATTATATGCTGCACTAGGACATTATATACTACAGTTATATTATACACCACACTATTATATTATATGCTGCACTAGGACATTATATACTACACTGTTATATTATACACCACACTATTATATTATATGCTGCACTAGGACATTATATACTACACTGTTATATTACACACCACACTATTATATTATATGCTGCACTAGGACATTATATACTACACTGTTATATTATACACCACACTATTATATTATATGCTGCACTAAGATATTATATACTACACTGTTATATTATACCCCACACTATTATATTATATGCTGCACTAGGACATTATATACTACACTGTTATATCATACACCACACTATTATATTATATTATATGCTGCACTAGGACATTATATACTACAGTTATATTATACACCACACTATTATATTATATGCTGCACTAGGACATTATATACTACACTGTTATATTATACACCACACTATTATATTATATGCTGCACTAGGACATTATATACTGCACTGTTATATTATACAAGACACTATTATATTATATGCTGCACTAGGACATTATATACTACACTGTTATATTATACACCACACTATTATATTATATGCTGCACTAGGACATTATATACTGCACTGTTATATTATACACCACACTATTATACTATATGCTGCACTAGGACATTATATACTACACTGTTATATTATACACCACACTATTATATTATATGCTGCACTAGGATATTATATACTACACTGTTATATTATACACCACACTATTATATTATATTATATGCTGCACTAGGACATTATATACTACACTGTTATATTATACACCACACTATTATATTATATGCTGCACTAGGACATTATATACTACACTGTTATATTATACACCACACTATTATATTATATGCTGCACTAGGACATTATATACTACACTGTTATATTATACCCCACACTATTATATTATATGATGCACTAGGACATTATATACTACACTGTTATATTATACACCACACTATTATATTATATGCTGCACTAGGACATTATATACTACACTGTTATATTATACACCACACTATTATATTATATGCTGCACTAGGACATTATATACTACACTGTTATATTATACACCACACTATTATATTATATGCTGCACTAGTACATTATATACTACACTGTTATATTATACACCACACTATTATATTATATGCTGCACTAGGACATTATATACTACACTATTATATTATACACCACACTATTATATTATATGCTGCACTAGGACATTATATACTACACTGTTATATTATACACCACACTATTATATTATATGCTGCACTAGGACATTATATACTACACTGTTATATTATACACCACACTATTATATTATATGCTGCACTAGGACATTATATACTACACTATTATATTATACACCACACTATTATATTATATGCTGCACTAGGACATTATATACTACACTGTTATATTATACACCACACTATTATATTATATGCTGCACTAGGACATTATATACTACAGTTATATTATACACCACACTATTATATTATATGCTGCACTAGTACATTATATACTACACTGTTATATTATACACCACACTATTATATTATATGCTGCACTAGGACATTATATACTACACTATTATATTATACACACACTATTATATTATATGCTGCACTAGTACATTATATACTACACTGTTATATTATACACCACACTATTATATTATATGCTGCACTAGTACATTATATACTACACTGTTATATTATACACCACACTATTATATTATATGCTGCACTAGGACATTATTACTACACTGTTATATTATACACCACACTATTATATTATATGCTGCACTAGTACATTATATACTACACTGTTATATTATACACCCCACTATTATATTATATACTACACTGTTATATTATACACCCCACTATTATATTATATGCTGCACTAGTACATTATATACTACACTGTTATATTATACACCACACTATTATATTATATGCTGCACTAGTACATTATATACTACACTGTTATATTATACACCACACTATTATATTATATGCTGCACTAGGACATTATATACTACACTGTTATATTATACACCACACTATTATATTATATGCTGCACTAGTACATTATATACTACACTGTTATATTATACACCCCACTATTATATTATATACTACACTGTTATATTATACACCACACTATTATATTATATGCTGCACTAGGAGATTATATACTACACTGTTATATTATACACCACACTATTATATTATATGCTGCACTAGGACATTATATACTACACTGTTATATTATACACCACACTATTATATTATATGCTGCACTAGGACATTATATACTACACTGTTATATTATACACCACACTATATATTATATGCTGCACTAGTACATTATATACTACACTGTTATATTATACACCACACTATTATATTATATGCTGCACTAGGACATTATATACTACACTGTTATATTATACACCACACTATTATATTATATGCTGCACTAGTACATTATATACTACACTGTTATATTATACACCACACTATTATATTATATGCTGCACTAGGACATTATATACTGCACTGTTATATTATACACCACACTATTATATTATATGCTGCACTAGGACATTATATACTACACTGTTATATTATACACCACACTATTATATTATATGCTGCACTAGGACATTATATACTACACTGTTATATTATACACCACACTATTATATTATATGCTGCACTAGGACATTATATACTACACTGTTATATTATACACCACACTATTATATTATATGCTGCACTAGGACATTATATACTGCACTGTTATATTATACACCACACTATTATATTATATGCTGCACTAGGACATTATATACTACACTGTTATATTATACACCACACTATTATATTATATGCTGCACTAGGACATTATATACTACACTGTTATATTATACACCACACTATTATATTATATGCTGCACTAGGACATTATATACTACACTGTTATATTATACACCACACTATTATATTATACCCCACACTATTATATTATATGCTGCACTGTTATATTATACACCACACTATTATATTATATGCTGCACTAGGACATTATATACTACACTGTTATATTATACACCACACTATTATATTATATGCTGCACTAGGAGATTATATACTACACTGTTATATTATACACCACACTAATATATTATATGCTGCAGAAGGACATTATATACCACACTATTATATTATATGCTGCACTAGGACATTATATACTACACTGTTATATTATACACCACACTATTATATTATATGCTGCACTAGGACATTATATACTACACTGTTATATTATACACCACACTATTATATTATATGCTGCACTAGGACATTATATACTACACTGTTATATTATACACCACACTATTATATTATATGCTGCACTAGGACATTATATACTACACTGTTATATTATACACCGCACTATTATATTATATGCTGCACTAGGACATTATATACTACACTGTTATATTATACACCACACTGTTATATTATATGCTGCACTAGTACATTATATACTACACTGTTATATTATACACCACACTATTATATTATATGCTGCACTAGGACATTATATACTACACTGTTATATTATACACCACACTATTATATTATATGCTGCACTAGGACATTATATACTACACTATTATATTATATGCTGCACTAGTACATTATATACTACACTGTTATATTATACACCCCACTATTATATTATATGCTGCACTAGGACATTATATACTACACTGTTATATTATACACCACACTATTATATTATATGCTGCACTAGGACATTATATACTACACTGTTATATTATACACCACACATATTATATGCTGCACTAGTACATTATATACTACACTATTATATTATATGCTGCACTAGTACATTATATACTACACTGTTATATTATACACCACACTATTATATTATATGCTGCACTAGGACATTATACACTACACTGTTATATTATACACCACACTATTTTATTATATGCTGCACTAGGACATTATATACTACACTGTTATATTATACACCACACTATTATATTATATGCTGCACTAGTACATTATATACTACACTGTTATATTATACACCGCACTATTATATTATATGCTGCACTAGGACATTATATACTACACTGTTATATTATACACCACACTATTATATTATATGCTGCACTAGGACATTATATACTACACTGTTATATTATACACCACACTATTATATTATATGCTGCACTAGGACATTATATACTACACTGTTATATTATACACCACACTATTATATTATATGCTGCACTAGGACATTATATACTACACTGTTATATTATACACCACACTATTATATTATATGCTGCACTAGGACATTATATACTACACTGTTATATTATACACCACACTATTATATTATATGCTGCACTAGGACATTATATACTGCACTGTTATATTATACACCACACTATTATATTATATGCAGCACTAGGACATTATATACTACACTGTTATATTATACACCACACTATTATATTATATGCTGCACTAGGACATTATATACTACACTGTTATATTATACACCACACTATTATATTATATGCTGCACTAGGACATTATATACTACACTGTTATATTATACACCACACTATTATACTATATGCTGCACTAGGACATTATATACTACACTGTTATATTATACACCACACTATTATATTATATGCAGCACGAGAACATTATACACTACACTGTTATATTATACACCACACTATTATATTATATACTACACTGTTATGTTATACACCACACTATTATATTATATACTACACTAGGACATTATATACTACACTGTTATATTATACACCACACTATTATATTATATGCTGCACTAGGACATTATATACTACACTGTTATATTATACACCGCACTATTATATTATATGCTGCACTAGGAGATTATATACTACACTGTTATATTATACACCACACTATTATATTATATGCTGCACTAGGACATTATATACTACACTGTTATATTATACACCACACTATTATATTATATGCTGCACTAGGACATTATATACTACACTGTTATATTATACACCACACTATTATATTATATGCTGCACTAGGACATTATATACTGCACTGTTATATTATACACCACACTATTATATTATATGCAGCACTAGGACATTATATACTACACTGTTATATTATACACCACACTATTATATTATATGCTGCACTAGGACATTATATACTACACTGTTATATTATACACCACACTATTATATTATATGCTGCACTAGGACATTATATACTACACTGTTATATTATACACCACACTATTATACTATATGCTGCACTAGGACATTATATACTACACTGTTATATTATACACCACACTATTATATTAATGCAGCACGAGAACATTATACACTACACTGTTATATTATACACCACACTATTATATTATATACTACACTGTTATGTTATACACCACACTATTATATTATATGCTGCACTAGGACATTATATACTACACTGTTATATTATACACCACACTATTATATTATATGCTGCACTAGGACATTATATACTACACTGTTATATTATACACCGCACTATTATATTATATGCTGCACTAGGAGATTATATACTACACTGTTATATTATACACCGCACTATTATATTATATGCTGCACTAGGACATTATATACTACACTGTTATATTATACACCACACTATTATATTATATGCTGCACTAGGACATTATATACTACACTGTTATATTATACACCACACTATTATATTATATACTACACTGTTATATTATACACCGCACTATTATATTATATGCTGCACTAGGACATTATATACTACACTGTTATATTATACACCGCACTATTATATTATATGCTGCACTAGGACATTATATACTACACTGTTATATTATACACCGCACTATTATATTATATGCTGCACTAGGAGATTAT
>NW_027464480.1:0-100000 GCF_050947455.1 Rhinoderma darwinii
CATGATTGCTGGTATGTGATGCTCTCTATATAACCCATGATTGCTGGTATGTGATGCACTCTATATAACCCATGATTGCTGGTATGTGATGCACTCTATATAAACCATGATTGCTGGTACGTGATGCACTCTATATAACCCATGATTGCTGGTATGTGATGCTCTCTATATAACCCATGATTGCTGGTATGTGATGCTCTCTATATAACCCATGATTGCTGGTATGTGATGCACTCTATATAACCCATGATTGCTGGTATGTGATGCAGTCTATATAACCCATGATTGCTGGTATGTGATGCTACTCTATATAACCCATGATTGCTGGTATGTGATGCACTCTATATAAACCATGATTGCTGGTATGTGATGCACTCTATATAACCCATGATTGCTGGTATGTGATGCACTCTATATAAACCATGATTGCTGGTATGTGATGCACTCTATATAACCCATGATTGCTGGTATGTGATGCACTCTATATAACCCATGATTGCTGGTATGTGATGCACTCTATATAACCCATGATTGCTGGTATGTGACGCACTCTATATAACCCATGATTGCTGGTATGTGATGCTCTCTATATAACCCATGATTGCTGGTATGTGACGCACTCTATATAACCCATGATTGCTGGTATGTGATGCTCTCTATATAACCCATGATTGCTGGTATGTGATGCGCTCTATATAACCCATGATTGCTGGTATGTGATGCTCTCTATATAACCCATGATTGCTGGTATGTGATGCGCTCTATATAACCCATGATTGCTGGTATGTGATGCTCTCTATATAACCCATGATTGCTGGTATGTGATGCACTCTATATAACCCATGATTGCTGGTATGTGATGCACTCTATATAACCCATGATTGCTGGTATGTGATGCACTCTATATAACCCATGATTGCTGGTATGTGATGCTCTCTATATAACCCATGATTGCTGGTATGTGATGCTCTCTATATAACCCATGATTGCTGGTATGTGATGCTCTCTATATAACCCATGATTGCTGGTATGTGATGCTCTCTATATAAACCATGATTGCTGGTATGTGATGCTCTCTATATAACCCATGATTGCTGGTATGTGATGCTCTCTATATAACCCATGATTGCTGGTATGTGATGCTCTCTATATAACCCATGATTGCTGGTATGTGATGCACTCTATATAAACCATGATTGCTGGTATGTGACGCACTCTATATAACCCATGATTGCTGGTATGTGATGCTCTCTATATAAACCATGATTGCTGGTATGTGATGCTCTCTATATAACCCATGATTGCTGGTATGTGATGCTCTCTATATAACCCATGATTGCTGGTATGTGATGCTCTCTATATAACCCATGATTGCTGGTATGTGATGCACTCTATATAACCCATGATTGCTGGTATGTGATGCTCTCTATATAACCCATGATTGCTGGTATGTGACGCTCTCTATATAACCCATGATTGCTGGTATGTGATGCACTCTATATAACCCATGATTGCTGGTATGTGACGCTCTCTATATAACCCATGATTGCTGGTATGTGATGCACTCTATATAACCCATGATTGCTGGTATGTGATGCTCTCTATATAACCCATGATTGCTGGTATGTGACGCTCTCTATATAACCCATGATTGCTGGTATGTGATGCACTCTATATAAACCATGAGTGCTGGTATGTGATGCACTCTATATAACCCATGATTGCTGGTATGTGATGCACTCTATATAACCCATGATTGCTGGTATGTGATGCTCTCTATATAACCCATGATTGCTGGTATGTGATGCTCTCTATATAACCCATGATTGCTGGTATGTGATGCTCTCTATATAACCCATGATTGCTGGTATGTGATGCTCTCTATATAACCCATGATTGCTGGTATGTGATGCTCTCTATATAAACCATGATTGCTGGTATGTGATGCACTCTATATAACCCATGATTGCTGGTATGTGACGCACTCTATATAACCCATGATTGCTGGTATGTGATGCACTCTATATACACCATGATTGCTGGTATGTGATGCACTCTATATAACCCATGATTGCTGGTATGTGATGTACTCTATATAAACCATGATTGCTGGTATGTGATGCTCTCTATATAACCCATGATTGCTGGTATGTGATGCTCTCTATATAACCCATGATTGCTGGTATGTGATGCTCTCTATATAACCCATGATTGCTGGTATGTGATGCACTCTATATAACCCATGATTGCTGGTATGTGATGCTCTCTATATAAACCATGATTGCTGGTATGTGATGCTCTCTATATAACCCATGATTGCTGGTATGTGATGCTCTCTATATAACCCATGATTGCTGGTATGTGATGCTCTCTATATAACCCATGATTGCTGGTATGTGATGCTCTCTATATAACCCATGATTGCTGGTATGTGATGCTCTCTATATAACCCATGATTGCTGGTATGTGATGCACTCTATATAAACCATGATTGCTGGTATGTGACGCACTCTATATAACCCATGATTGCTGGTATGTGATGCACTCTATATAACTCATGATTGCTGGTATGTGATGCTCTCTATATAACCCATGATTGCTGGTATGTGATGCTCTCTATATAACCCATGATTGCTGGTATGTGATGCTCTCTATATAACCCATGATTGCTGGTATGTGATGCTCTCTATATAACCCATGATTGCTGGTATGTGATGCTCTCTATATAACCCATGATTGCTGGTATGTGATGCACTCTATATAACCCATGATTGCTGGTATGTGATGCACTCTATATACACCACGATTGCTGGTATGTGATGCACTCTATATAACCCATGATTGCTGGTATGTGATGCACTCTATATAACCCATGATTGCTGGTATGTGATGCTCTCTATATAACCCATGATTGCTGGTATGTGATGCTCTCTATATAACCCATGATTGCTGGTATGTGATGCTCTCTATATAACCCATGATTGCTGGTATGTGATGCTCTCTATATAAACCATGATTGCTGGTATGTGATGCACTCTATATAACCCATGATTGCTGGTATGTGATGCTCTCTATATAACCCATGATTGCTGGTATGTGACGCGCTCTATATAACCCATGATTGCTGGTATGTGATGCACTCTATATAACCCATGATTGCTGGTATGTGATGCTCTCTATATAACCCATGATTGCTGGTATGTGATGCTCTCTATATAACCCATGATTGCTGGTATGTGATGGACTCTATATAACCCATGATTGCTGGTATGTGATGCACTCTATATAAACCATGATTGCTGGTATGTGATGCTCTCTATATAACCCATGATTGCTGGTATGTGATGCACTCTATATAACCCATGATTGCTGGTATGTGATGCACTCTATATAAACCATGATTGCTGGTATGTGATGCACTCTATATAACCCATGATTGCTGGTATGTGACGCACTCTATATAACCCATGATTGCTGGTATGTGAGGTACTCTATATAAACCATGATTACTGGTATGTGATGCACTCTATATAAACCATGATTGCTGGTATGTGATGCACTCTATATAACCCATGATTGCTGGTATGTGACGCACTCTATATAACCCATGATTGCTGGTATGTGATGCACTCTATATAACCCATGATTGCTGGTATGTGATGCACTCTATATAAACCATGATTGCTGGTATGTGATGCTCTCTATATAACCCATGATTGCTGGTATGTGATGCACTCTATATAAACCATGATTGCTGGTATGTGACGCACTCTATATAACCCATGATTGCTGGTATGTGATGCACTCTATATAACCCATGATTGCTGGTATGTGATGCTCTCTATATAACCCATGATTGCTGGTATGTGATACTCTCTATATAACCCATGATTGCTGGTATGTGATGCTCTCTATATAACCCATGATTGCTGGTATGTGACGCACTCTATATAACCCATGATTGCTGGTATGTGATGCACTCTATATAACCCATGATTGCTGGTATGTGATGCTCTCTATATAACCCATGATTGCTGGTATGTGATGCACTCTATATAACCCATGATTGCTGGTATGTGATGCACTCTATATAAACCATGATTGCTGGTATGTGACGCACTCTATATAACCCATGATTGCTGGTATGTGATGCTCTCTATATAACCCATGATTGCTGGTATGTGATACTCTCTATATAACCCATGATTGCTGGTATGTGACGCACTCTATATAACCCATGATTGCTGGTATGTGATGCTCTCTATATAACCCATGATTGCTGGTATGTGATGCTCTCTATATAACCCATGATTGCTGGTATGTGACGCACTCTATATAACCCATGATTGCTGGTATGTGATGCACTCTATATAACCCATGATTGCTGGTATGTGATGCTCTCTATATAACCCATGATTGCTGGTATGTGATGCTCTCTATATAACCCATGATTGCTGGTATGTGATGCTGTCTTTATAACCCATGATTGCTGGTATGTGATGCTCTCTATATAAACCATGATTGCTGGTATGTGACGCACTCTATATAACCCATGATTGCTGGTATGTGATGCACTCTATATAAACCATGATTGCTGGTATGTGACGCAGTCTATATAACCCATGATTGCTGGTATGTGATGCTCTCTATATAACCCATGATTGCTGGTATGTGATGCACTCTATATAACCCATGATTGCTGGTATGTGATGCACTCTATATAACCCATGATTGCTGGTATGTGATGCACTCTATATAAACCATGATTGCTGGTATGTGACGCACTCTATATAACCCATGATTGCTGGTATGTGATGCTCTCTATATAACCCATGATTGCTGGTATGTGACGCACTCTATATAACCCATGATTGCTGGTATGTGATGCTCTCTATATAACCCATGATTGCTGGTATGTGATGCTCTCTATATAACCCATGATTGCTGGTATGTGATGTACTTTATATAACCCATGATTGCTGGTATGTGACGCACTCTATATAACCGATGATTGCTGGTATGTGATGCACTCTATATAACCCATGATTGCTGGTATGTGATGCACTCTATATAACCCATGATTGCTGGTATGTGATGCTCTCTATATAAACCATGATTACTGGTATGTGATGCATTCTATATAACCCATGATTGCTGGTATGTGATACTCTCTATATAACCCATGATTGCTGGTATGTGATGCACTCTATATAACCCATGATTGCTGGTATGTGATGCTCTCTATATAAACCATGTTTGCTGGTATGTGATGCTCTCTATATAACCCATGATTGCTGGTATGTGATGCTCTCTATATAACCCATGATTGCTGGTATGTGATGCTCTCTATATAACCCATGATTGCTGGTATGTGATGCACTCTATATAAACCATGATTGCTGGTATGTGACGCACTCTATATAACCCATGATTGCTGGTATGTGATGCTCTCTATATAACCCATCATTGCTGGTATGTGATGTACTCTATATAACCCATGATTGCTGGTATGTGATGCACTCTATATAACCCATGATTGCTGGTATGTGATGCTCTCTATATAACCCATGATTGCTGGTATGTGATGCTCTCTATATAACCCATGATTGCTGGTATGTGATGCTCTCTATATAAACCATGATTGCTGGTATGTGATGCTCTCTATATAACCCATGATTGCTGGTATGTGATGCTGTCTATATAACCCATGATTGCTGGTATGTGATGCTCTCTATATAACCCATGATTGCTGGTATGTGATGCTCTCTATATAACCCATGATTGCTGGTATGTGATGCTCTCTATATAACCCATGATTGCTGGTATGTGATGCTCTCTATATAACCCATGATTGCTGGTATGTGATGCTCTCTATATAACCCATGATTGCTGGTATGTGACGCACTCTATATATAACCCATGATTGCTGGTATGTGATGCACTCTATATAACCCATGATTGCTGGTATGTGATGCACTCTATATAACCCATGATTGCTGGTATGTGATGCACTCTATATAACCCATGATTGCTGGTATGTGACGCGCTCTATATATAACCCATGATTGCTGGTATGTGATGCACTCTATATAACCCATGATTGCTGGTATGTGACGCGCTCTATATATAACCCATGATTGCTGGTATGTGATGCACTCTATATAAACCATGATTGCTGGTATGTGATGCTCTCTATATAACCCATGATTGCTGGTATGTGATGCACTCTATATAACCCATGATTGCTGGTATGTGATGCACTCTATATAACCCATGATTGCTGGTATGTGATGCACTCTATATAACCCATGATTGCTGGTATGTGATGCACTCTATATAACCCATGATTTCTGGTATGTGATGCACTCTATATAACCCATGATTGCTGGTATGTGATGCTCTCTATATAACCCATGATTGCTGGTATGTGATGCACTCTATATAAACCATGATTGCTGGTATGTGATGCTCTCTATATAACCCATGATTGCTGGTATGTGATGCACTCTATATAACCCATGATTGCTGGTATGTGATGCACTCTATATAACCCATGATTGCTGGTATGTGATGCTCTCTATATAACCCATGATTGCTGGTATGTGATGCTCTCTATATAACCCATGATTGCTGGTATGTGATGCTCTCTATATAACCCATGATTGCTGGTATGTGATGCACTCTATATAACCCATGATTGCTGGTATGTGATGCTCTCTATATAACCCATGATTGCTGGTATGTGATGCTCTCTATATAACCCATGATTGCTGGTATGTGATGCTCTCTATATAACCCATGATTGCTGGTATGTGACGCACTCTATATAACCCATGATTGCTGGTATGTGATGCTCTCTATATAACCCATGATTGCTGGTATGTGATGCTCTCTATATAACCCATGATTGCTGGTATGTGATGCACTCTATATAACCCATGATTGCTGGTATGTGATGCACTCTATATAACCCATGATTGCTGGTATGTGATGCTCTCTATATAACCCATGATTGCTGGTATGTGATGCACTCTATATAACCCATGATTGCTGGTATGTGATGCACTCTATATAACCCATGATTGCTGGTATGTGATGCTCTCTATATAACCCATGATTGCTGGTATGTGATGCTCTCTATATAACCCATGATTGCTTGTATGTGATGCACTCTATATAAACCATGATTGCTGGTATGTGATGCACTCTATATAACCCATGATTGCTGGTATGTGACGCACACTATATAACCCATGATTGCTGGTATGTGATGCACTCTATATAACCCATGATTGCTGGTATGTGATGCTCTCTATATAACCCATGATTGCTGGTATGTGACGCACTCTATATAACCCATGATTGCTGGTATGTGATGCACTCTATATAACCCATGATTGCTGGTATGTGACGCACTCTATATAACCCATGATTGCTGGTATGTGATGTACTCTCTATATAACCCATGATTGCTGGTATGTGATGCTCTCTATATAACCCATGATTGCTGGTATGTGATGCTCTCTATATAACCCATGATTGCTGGTATGTGATGCTCTCTATATAACCCATGATTGCTGGTATGTGATGCACTCTATGTAACCCATGATTGCTGGTATGTGACGCACTCTATATAACCCATGATTGCTGGTATGTGATGTACTCTCTATATAACCCATGATTGCTGGTATGTGATGCTCTCTATATAACCCATGATTGCTGGTATGTGATGCTCTCTATATAACCCATGATTGCTGGTATGTGATGCTCTCTATATAACCCATGATTGCTGGTATGTGACGCACTCTATATAACCCATGATTGCTGGTATGTGATGCACTCTATATAACCCATGATTGCTGGTATGTGACGCACTCTATATAACCCATGATTGCTGGTATGTGATGCACTCTATATAACCCATGATTGCTGGTATGTGATGCTCTCTATATAAACCATGATTGCTGGTATGTGATGCACTCTATATAAACCATGATTGCTGGTATGTGATGCTCTCTATATAACCCATGATTGCTGGTATGTGATGCTCTCTATATAACCCATAATTGCTGGTATGTGATGCACTCTATATAACCCATGATTGCTGGTATGTGATGCTCTCTATATAACCCATGATTGCTGGTATGTGATGCTCTCTATATAAACCATGATTGCTGGTATGTGATGCACTCTATATAAACCATGATTGCTGGTATGTGATGCTCTCTATATAACCCATGATTGCTGGTATGTGATGCTCTCTATATAAACCATGATTGCTGGTATGTGATGCACGCTATATAAACCATGATTGCTGGTATGTGATGCTCTCTATATAACCCATGATTGCTGGTATGTGATGCACTCTATATAACCCATGATTGCTGGTATGTGATGCTCTCTATATAACCCATGATTGCTGGTATGTGATGCACTCTATATAACCCATGATTGCTGGTATGTGATGCACACTATATAACCCATGATTGCTGGTATGTGACGCACTCTATATAACCCATGATTGCTGGTATGTGATGCACTCTATATAACCCATGATTGCTGGTATGTGATGCTCTCTATATAACCCATGATTGCTGGTATGTGATGCACTCTATATAACCCATGATTGCTGGTATGTGATGCACTCTATATAAACCATGATTGCTGGTATGTGATGCTCTCTATATAACCCATGATTGCTGGTATGTGATGCTCTCTATATAACCCATGATTGCTGGTATGTGATGCTCTCTATATAAACCATGATTGCTGGTATGTGATGCTCTCTATATAACCCATGATTGCTGGTATGTGATGCTCTCTATATAACCCATGATTGCTGGTATGTGATGCTCTCTATATAAACCATGATTGCTGGTATGTGATGCTCTCTATATAACCCATGATTGCTGGTATGTGATGCTCTCTATATAACCCATGATTGCTGGTATGTGACGCACTCTATATAACCCATGATTGCTGGTATGTGATGCTCTCTATATAAACCATGATTGCTGGTATGTGATGCTCTCTATATAACCCATGATTGCTGGTATGTGACGCACTCTATATAACCCATGATTGCTGGTATGTGATGCTATCTATATAACCCATGATTGCTGGTATGTGATGCTGTCTATATAAACCATGATTGCTGGTATGTGATGCTCTCTATATAACCCATGATTGCTGGTATGTGATGCTCTCTATATAACCCATGATTGCTGGTATGTGATGCACTCTATATAAACCATGATTGCTGGTATGTGATGCACTCTATATAACCCATGATTGCTGGTATGTGATGCTCTCTATATAACCCATGATTGCTGGTATGTGATGCTCTCTATATAACCCATGATTGCTGGTATGTGATGCACTCTATATAACCCATGATTGCTGGTATGTGATGCACTCTATATAACCCATGATTGCTGGTATGTGACGCACTCTATATAACCCATGATTGCTGGTATGTGATGCTCTCTATATAACCCATGATTGCTGGTATGTGATGCTCTCTATATAACCCATGATTGCTGGTATGTGATGCTGTCTATATAACCCATGATTGCTGGTATGTGATGCTCTCTATATAACCCATGATTGCTGGTATGTGATGCACTCTATATAAACCATGATTGCTGGTATATGATGCTCTCTATATAACCCATGATTGCTGGTATGTGATGCACTCTATATAAACCATGATTGCTGGTATGTGATGCTCTCTATATAACCCATGATTGCTGGTATGTGATGCACTCTATATAAACCATGATTGCTGGTATGTGACGCTCTCTATATAACCCATGATTGCTGGTATGTGATGCTCTCTATATAACCCATGATTGCTGGTATGTGATGCTCTCTATATAACCCATGATTGCTGGTATGTGATGCTCTCTATATAACCCATGATTGCTGGTATGTGATGCACTCTATATAACCCATGATTGCTGGTATGTGATGTACTCTATATAACCCATGATTGCTGGTATGTGACGCACTCTATATAACCCATGATTGCTGGTATGTGATGCACTCTATATAACCCATGATTGCTGGTATGTGATGCTCTCTATATAACCCATGATTGCTGGTATGTGACGCTCTCTATATAAACCATGATTGCTGGTATGTGACGCTCTCTATATAACCCATGATTGCTGGTATGTGATGCTCTCTATATAACCCATGATTGCTGGTATGTGATGCACTCTATATAACCCATGATTGCTGGTATGTGATGCACTCTATATAAACCATGATTGCTGGTATATGATGCTCTCTATATAACCCATGATTGCTGGTATGTGATGTACTCTATATAACCCATGATTGCTGGTATGTGACGCACTCTATATAACCCATGATTGCTGGTATGTGATGCACTCTATATAACCCATGATTGCTGGTATGTGATGCTCTCTATATAACCCATGATTGCTGGTATGTGACGCTCTCTATATAAACCATGATTGCTGGTATGTGACGCTCTCTATATAACCCATGATTGCTGGTATGTGATGCTCTCTATATAACCCATGATTGCTGGTATGTGATGCACTCTATATAAACCATGATTGCTGGTATGTGACGCTCTCTATATAACCCATGATTGCTGGTATGTGATGCTCTCTATATAACCCATGATTGCTGGTATGTGATGCTCTCTATATAACCCATGATTGCTGGTATGTGATGCTCTCTATATAACCCATGATTGCTGGTATGTGACGCACTCTATATAACCCATGATTGCTGGTATGTGATGCACTCTATATAACCCATGATTGCTGGTATGTGATGCTCTCTATATAACCCATGATTGCTGGTATGTGACGCTCTCTATATAAACCATGATTGCTGGTATGTGACGCTCTCTATATAACCCATGATTGCTGGTATGTGATGCTCTCTATATAACCCATGATTGCTGGTATGTGATGCACTCTATATAACCCATGATTGCTGGTATGTGATGCACACTATATAACCCATGATTGCTGGTATGTGATGCTCTCTATATAACCCATGATTGCTGGTATGTGACGCTCTCTATATAACCCATGATTGCTGGTATGTGATGCACTCTATATAACCCATGAGTGCTGGTATGTGATGCTCTCTATATAACCCATGATTGCTGGTATGTGATGCTCTCTATATAACCCATGATTGCTGGTATGTGATGCACTCTATATATAACCCATGATTGCTGGTATGTGATGCACTCTATATAAACCATGATTGCTGGTATGTGACGCTCTCTATATAACCCATGATTGCTGGTATGTGATGCACTCTATATAACCCATGATTGCTGGTATGTGATGCACTCTATATAACCCATGATTGCTGGTATGTGATGCACTCTATATAACCCATGATTGCTGGTATGTGATGCACTCTATATAACCCATGATTGCTGGTATTTGATGCTCTCTATATAACCCATGATTGCTGGTATGTGATGCTCTCTATATAACCCATGATTGCTGGTATGTGATGCACTCTATATAACCCATGATTGCTGGTATGTGATGTACTCTATATAACCCATGATTGCTGGTATGTGATGCACTCTATATAACCCATGATTGCTGGTATGTGATGTACTCTATATAACCCATGATTGCTGGTATGTGATGCACTCTATATAACCCATGATTGCTGGTATGTGATGCTCTCTATATAACCCATGATTGCTGGTATGTGATGCTCTCTATATAACCCATGATTGCTGGTATGTGATGCTCTCTATATAACCCATGATTGCTGGTATGTGATGCTCTCTATATAAACCATGATTGCTGGTATGTGATGTACTCTATATAAACCATGATTGCTGGTATGTGATGCACTCTATATAACCCATGATTGCTGGTATGTGATGTACTCTATATAACCCATGATTGCTGGTATGTGATGCTCTCTATATAACCCATGATTGCTCGTATGTGATGCTCTCTATATAAACCATGATTGCTGGTATGTGATGTACTCTATATAAACCATGATTGCTGGTATGTGATGCTCTCTATATAACCCATGATTGCTGGTATGTGATGCACTCTATATAACCCATGATTGCTGGTATGTGATGCTCTCTATATAACCCATGATTGCTGGTATGTGATGCACTCTATATAAACCATGATTGCTGGTATGTGATGCACTCTATATAACCCATGATTGCTGGTATGTGATGTACTCTATATAACCCATGATTGCTGGTATGTGACGCTCTCTATATAACCCATGATTGCTGGTATGTGATGCTCTCTATATAACCCATGATTGCTGGTATGTGATGCACTCTATATAAACCATGATTGCTGGTATGTGATGCACTCTATATAACCCATGATTGCTGGTATGTGATGCACTCTATATAACCCATGATTGCTGGTATGTGATGCTCTCTATATAAACCATGATTGCTGGTATGTGATGCACTCTATATAACCCATGATTGCTGGTATGTGATGCACTCTATATAAACCATGATTGCTGGTATGTGATGCTCTCTATATAACCCATGATTGCTGGTATGTGATGCACTCTATATAACCCATGATTGCTGGTATGTGATGTACTCTATATAACCCATGATTGCTGGTATGTGATGTACTCTATATAACCCATGATTGCTGGTATGTGATGTACTCTATATAACCCATGATTGCTGGTATGTGATGCTCTCTATATAAACCATGATTGCTGGTATGTGATGCTCTCTATATAACCCATGATTGCTGGTATGTGACGCTCTCTATATAACCCATGATTGCTGGTATGTGATGCTCTCTATATAACCCATGATTGCTGGTATGTGATGCTCTCTATATAAACCATGATTGCTGGTATGTGATGCACTCTATATAACCCATGATTGCTGGTATGTGATGCACTCTATATAACCCATGATTGCTGGTATGTGATGCTCTCTATATAACCCATGATTGCTGGTATGTGATGTACTCTATATAACCCATGATTGCTGGTATGTGATGTACTCTATATAACCCATGATTGCTGGTATGTGATGCTACTCTATATAACCCATGATTGCTGGTATGTGATGCGCTCTATATAACCCATGATTGCTGGTATGTGATACTCTCTATATAACCCATGATTGCTGGTATGTGACGCTCTCTATATAACCCATGATTGCTGGTATGTGACGCTCTCTATATAACCCATGATTGCTGGTATGTGATGCTCTCTATATAACCCATGATTGCTGGTATGTGATGCACTCTATATAACCCATGATTGCTGGTATGTGATGCTCTCTATATAAACCATGATTGCTGGTATGTGATGCACTCTATATAACCCATGATTGCTGGTATGTGATGCTACTCTATATAACCCATGATTGCTGGTATGTGATGCACTCTATATAACCCATGATTGCTGGTATGTGATGCTCTCTATATAACCCATGATTGCTGGTATGTGATGCTCTCTATATAACCCATGATTGCTGGTATGTGATGCTCTCTATATAACCCATGATTGCTGGTATGTGATGCACTCTATATAACCCATGATTGCTGGTATGTGATGCACTCTATATAACCCATGATTGCTGGTATGTGATGCACTCTATATAACCCATGATTGCTGGTATGTGATGCACTCTATATAACCCATGATTGCTGGTATGTGACGCACTCTATATAACCCATGATTGCTGGTATGTGATGCTCTCTATATAACCCATGATTGCTGGTATGTGATGTACTCTATATAACCCATGATTGCTGGTATGTGATGCACTCTATATAACCCATGATTGCTGGTATGTGATGCTACTCTATATAACCCATGATTGCTGGTATGTGATGCACTCTATATAACCCATGATAGCTGGTATGTGATGCACTCTATATAACCCATGATTGCTGGTATGTGATGCACTCTATATAACCCATGATTGCTGGTATGTGATGCTCTCTATATAACCCATGATTGCTGGTATGTGACGCTACTCTATATAACCCATGATTGCTGGTATGTGATGCTCTCTATATAATCCATGATTGCTGGTATGTGATGCTCTCTATATATAAACCATGATTGCTGGTATGTGACTCACTCTATATAACCCATGATTGCTGGTATGTGATGCACTCTATATAACCCATGATTGCTGGTATGTGATGTACTCTATATAACCCATGATTGCTGGTATGTGATGCTCTCTATATAACCCATGATTGCTGGTATGTGATGCACTCTATATAACCCATGATTGCTGGTATGTGATGCTCTCTATATACACCATGATTGCTGGTATGTGATGCACTCTATATAACCCATGATTGCTGGTATGTGATGCACTCTATATAACCCATGATTGCTGGTATGTGATGCACTCTATATAACCCATGATTGCTGGTATGTGATGCTCTCTATATAACCCATGATTGCTGGTATGTGATGCTCTCTATATAACCCATGATTGCTGGTATGTGATGTACTCTATATAACCCATGATTGCTGGTATGTGATGCTCTCTATATAACCCATGATTGCTGGTATGTGATGCACTCTATATAACCCATGATTGCTGGTATGTGATGCTCTCTATATAACCCATGATTGCTGGTATGTGATGTTCTCTATATAACCCATGATTGCTGGTATGTGATGCTCTCTATATAACCCATGATTGCTGGTATGTGATGCTCTCTATATAACCCATGATTGCTGGTATGTGATGCACTCTATATAACCCATGATTGCTGGTATGTGATGCACTCTATATAACCCATGATTGCTGGTATGTGATGCTCTCTATATAACCCATGATTGCTGGTATGTGATGCTCTCTATATAACCCATGATTGCTGGTATGTGATGCACTCTATATAACCCATGATTGCTGGTATGTGATGCACTCTATATAACCCATGATTGCTGGTATGTGATGCACTCTATATAAACTATGATTGCTGGTATGTGATGCTCTCTATATAACCCATGATTGCTGGTATGTGATGCTCTCTATATAACCCATGATTGCTGGTATGTGATGCTCTCTATATAAACCATGATTGCTGGTATGTGATGCTCTCTATATAACCCATGATTGCTGGTATGTGATGCTCTCTATATAACCCATGATTGCTGGTATGTGATGCACTCTATATAACCCATGATTGCTGGTATGTGATGCACTCTATATAACCCATGATTGCTGGTATGTGATGCTCTCTATATAAACCATGATTGCTGGTATGTGATGCACTCTATATAACCTATATTTGCTGGTATGTGATGCACTCTATATAACCCATGATTGCTGGTATGTGATGCTCTCTATATAAACCATGATTGCTGGTATGTGATGCACTCTATATAACCCATGATTGCTGGTATGTGATGCTCTCTATATAAACCATGATTGCTGGTATGTGATGCACTCTATATAAACCATGATTGCTGGTATGTGATGCACTCTATATAACCCATGATTGCTGGTATGTGATGCTCTCTATATAAACCATGATTGCTGGTATGTGATGCTCTCTATATAACCCATGATTGCTGGTATGTGACGCACTCTATATAACCCATGATTGCTGGTATGTGATGCACTCTATATAACCCATGATTGCTGGTATGTGATGCTCTCTATATAACCCATGATTGCTGGTATGTGATGCACTCTATATAAACCATGATTGCTGGTATGTGATGCGCTCTATATAAACCATGATTGCTGGTATGTGATGCGCTCTATATAACCCATGATTGCTGGTATGTGATGCTCTCTATATAACCCATGATTGCTGGTATGTGATGCTCTCTATATAAACCATGATTGCTGGTATGTGATGCTCTCTATATAACCCATGATTGCTGGTATGTGATGCTCTCTATATAACCCATGATTGCTGGTATGTGATGCACTCTATATAACCCATGATTGCTGGTATGTGATGCACTCTATATAACCCATGATTGCTGGTATGTGATGCTCTCTATATAAACCATGATTGCTGGTATGTGATGCACTCTATATAACCTATATTTGCTGGTATGTGATGCACTCTATATAACCCATGATTGCTGGTATGTGATGCACTCTATATAACCCATGATTGCTGGTATGTGATGCTCTCTATATAAACCATGATTGCTGGTATGTGATGCACTCTATATAACCCATGATTGCTGGTATGTGATGCTCTCTATATAAACCATGATTGCTGGTATGTGATGCACTCTATATAAACCATGATTGCTGGTATGTGATGCACTCTATATAACCCATGATTGCTGGTATGTGATGCTCTCTATATAAACCATGATTGCTGGTATGTGATGCTCTCTATATAACCCATGATTGCTGGTATGTGACGCACTCTATATAACCCATGATTGCTGGTATGTGATGCACTCTATATAACCCATGATTGCTGGTATGTGATGCTCTCTATATAACCCATGATTGCTGGTATGTGATGCACTCTATATAAACCATGATTGCTGGTATGTGATGCGCTCTATATAAACCATGATTGCTGGTATGTGATGCGCTCTATATAACCCATGATTGCTGGTATGTGATGCTCTCTATATAAACCATGATTGCTGGTATGTGATGCGCTCTATATAACCCATGATTGCTGGTATGTGATGCTCTCTATATAAACCATGATTGCTGGTATGTGATGCACTCTATATAACCCATGATTGCTGGTATGTGATGCACTCTATATAACCCATGATTGCTGGTATGTGATGCTCTCTATATAACCCATGATTGCTGGTATGTGACGCACTCTATATAACCCATGATTGATGGTATGTGATGCACTCTATATAACCCATGATTGCTGGTATGTGATGCTCTCTATATAACCCATGATTGCTGGTATGTGATGCTCTCTATATAACCCATGATTGCAGGTATGTGATGCTCTCTATATAACCCATGATTGCTGGTATGTGATGCACTCTATATAACCCATGATTGCTGGTATGTGATGCACTCTATATAACCCATGATTGCTGGTATATGATGCTCTCTATATAACCCATGATTGCTGGTATGTGATGCACTCTATATAACCCATGATTGCTGGTATGTGATGCTCTCTATATAACCCATGATTGCTGGTATGTGATGCTCTCTATATAACCCATGATTGCTGGTATGTGATGTACTTTATATAACCCATGATTGCTGGTATGTGATGCACTCTATATAACCCATGATTGCTGGTATGTGATGCTCTCTATATAACCCATGATTGCTGGTATGTGATGCTCTCTATATAACCCATGATTGTAGGTATGTGATGCTCTCTATATAACCCATGATTGCTGGTATGTGATGCACTCTATATAACCCATGATTGCTGGTATGTGATGCACTCTATATAACCCATGATTGCTGGTATGTGATGCTCTCTATATAACCCATGATTGCTGGTATGTGATGCTCTCTATATAACCCATGATTGCTGGTATGTGATGCACTCTATATAACCCATGATTGCTGGTATGTGATGCTCTCTATATAACCCATGATTGCTGGTATGTGATGCTCTCTATATAAACCATGATTGCTGGTATGTGATGCACTCTATATAACCCATGATTGCTGGTATGTGATGCACTCTATATAACCCATGATTGCTGGTATGTGATGCTGTCTATATAACCCATGATTGCTGGTATGTGACGCACTCTATATAACCCATGATTGCTGGTATGTGACGCACTCTATATAACCCATGATTGCTGGTATGTGATGCTCTCTATATAACCCATGATTGCTGGTATGTGATGCACTCTATATAACCCATGATTGCTGGTATGTGATGCACTCTATATAACCCATGATTGCTGGTATGTGATGCACTCTATATAACCTATGATTGCTGGTATGTGATGCTCTCTATATAACCCATGATTGCTGGTATGTGATGCTCTCTATATAAACCATGATTGCTGGTATGTGATGCTGTCTATATAACCCATGATTGCTGGTATGTGATGCTCTCTATATAACCCATGATTGCTGGTATGTGATGCTCTCTATATAACCCATGATTGCTGGTATGTGACACACTCTATATAACCCATGATTGCTGGTATGTGACGCACTCTATATAACCCATGATTGCTGGTATGTGACGCGCTCTATATAACCCATGATTGCTGGTATGTGATGCGCTCTATATAACCCATGATTGCTGGTATGTGATGCTCTCTATATAACCCATGATTGCTGGTATGTGACGCACTCTATATAACCCATGATTGCTGGTATGTGATGCTCTCTATATAACCCATGATTGCTGGTATGTGATGCACTCTATATAACCCATGATTGCTGGTATGTGATGCTGTCTATATAAACCATGATTGCTGGTATGTGATGCACTCTATATAACCCATGATTGCAGGTATGTGATGCACTCTATATAACCCATGATTGCTGGTATGTGATGCACTCTATATAACCCATGATTGCTGGTATGTGATGTACTCTATATAACCCATGATTGCTGGTATGTGACGCACTCTATATAACCCATGATTGCTGGTATGTGATGCACTCTATATAACCCATGATTGCTGGTATGTGATGCACTCTATATAACCCATGATTGCTGATATGTGCTGCTCTCTATATAAACCATGATTGCTGGTATGTGATGCACTCTATATAAAACATGATTGCTGGTATGTGATGCACTCTATATAACCCATGATTGCTGGTATGTGACGTACTCTATATAACCCATGATTGCTGGTATGTGATGCTCTCTATATAACCCATGATTGCTGGTATGTGATGCACTCTATATAACCCATGATTGCTGGTATGTGACGCTCTCTATATAACCCATGATTGCTGGTATGTGATGCACTCTATATAACCCATGATTGCTGGTATGTGATGCACTCTATATAACCCATGATTGCTGGTATGTGATGCACTCTATATAACCCATGATTGCTGGTATGTGATGCACTCTATATAAACCATGATTGCTGGTATGTGATGCTCTCTATATAAACCATGATTGCTGGTATGTGATGCTCTCTATATAACCCATGATTGCTGGTATGTGATGCTCTCTATATAACCCATGATTGCTGGTATGTGATGCTCTCTATATAACCCATGATTGCTGGTATGTGATGCACTCTATATAACCCATGAGTGCTGGTATGTGATGCACTCTATATAACCCATGATTGCTGGTATGTGATGCTCTCTATATAACCCATGATTGCTGGTATGTGACGCTCTCTATATAAACCATGATTGCTGGTATGTGATGCTCTCTATATAACCCATGATTGCTGGTATGTGATGCACTCTATATAACCCATGATTGCTGGTATTTGATGCTCTCTATATAACCCATGATTGCTGGTATGTGATGCTCTCTATATAACCCATGATTACTGGTATGTGACGCTCTCTATATAAACCATGATTGCTGGTATTTGATGCTCTCTATATAACCCATGATTGCTGGTATGTGATGCACTCTATATAACCCATGATTGCTGGTATGTGATGCTCTCTATATAACCCATGATTGCTGGTATGTGATGCTCTCTATATAACCCATGATTGCTGGTATGTGATGCACTCTATATAACCCATGATTGCTGGTATGTGATGCACTCTATATAACCCATGATTGCTGGTATGTGATGCACTCTATATAACCCATGATTGCTGGTATGTGATGCTCTCTATATAACCCATGATTGCTGGTATGTGATGCACTCTATATAACCCATGATTGCTGGTATGTGATGCACTCTATATAACCCATGATTGCTGGTATGTGATGCTCTCTATATAACCCATGATTGCTGGTATGTGATGCACTCTATATAACCCATGATTGCTGGTATGTGATGCACTCTATATAACCCATGATTGCTGGTATGTGATGCACTCTATATAACCCATGATTGCTGGTATGTGATGCACTCTATATAACCCATGATTGCTGGTATGTGATGCACTCTATATAACCCATGATTGCTGGTATGTGATGCTCTCTATATAACCCATGATTGCTGGTATGTGATGCACTCTATATAACCCATGATTGCTGGTATGTGATGCACTCTATATACACCATGATTGCTGGTATTTGATGCGCTCTATATAACCCATGATTGCTGGTATGTGATGCTCTCTATATAACCCATGATTGCTGGTATGTGATGCACTCTATATAACCCATGATTGCTGGTATGTGATGCACTCTATATAACCCATGATTGCTGGTATGTGATGCTCTCTATATAACCCATGATTGCTGGTATGTGATGCACTCTATATAACCCATGATTGCTGGTATGTGATGCACTCTATATAACCCATGATTGCTGGTATGTGATGCACTCTATATAACCCATGATTGCTGGTATGTGATGCACTCTATATAACCCATGATTGCTGGTATGTGATGCACTCTATATAACCCATGATTGCTGGTATGTGATGCTCTCTATATAACCCATGATTGCTGGTATGTGATGCACTCTATATAACCCATGATTGCTGGTATGTGATGCACTCTATATACACCATGATTGCTGGTATTTGATGCGCTCTATATAACCCATGATTGCTGGTATGTGATGCTCTCTATATAACCCATGATTGCTGGTATGTGATGCACTCTATATAACCCATGATTGCTGGTATGTGACGCACTCTATATAACCCATGATTGCTGGTATGTGACGTACTCTATATAACCCATGATTGCTGGTATGTGATGCACTCTATATAACCCATGATTGCTGGTATGTGACGTACTCTATATAACCCATGATTGCTGGTATGTGATGCACTCTATATAACCCATGATTGCTGGTATGTGACGCACTCTATATAACCCATGATTGCTGGTATGTGACGTACTCTATATAACCCATGATTGCTGGTATGTGATGCACTCTATATAAACCATGATTGCTGGTATGTGACGCACTCTATATAACCCATGATTGCTGGTATGTGATGCTCTCTATATAACCCATGATTGCTGGTATGTGATGCTCTCTATATAACCCATGATTGCTGGTATGTGATGCACTCTATATAACCCATGATTGCTGGTATGTGACGCACTCTATATAACCCATGATTGCTGGTATGTGACGTACTCTATATAACCCATGATTGGTGGTATGTGATGCTCTCTATATAACCCATGATTGCTGGTATGTGATGCACTCTATATAACCCATGATTGCTGGTATGTGATGCTCTCTATATAACCCATGATTGCTGGTATGTGATGCACTCTATATAACCCATGATTGCTGGTATGTGACGCACTCTATATAACCCATGATTGCTGGTATGTGACGTACTCTATATAACCCATGATTGCTGGTATGTGATGCACTCTATATAACCCATGATTGCTGGTATGTGATGCACTCTATATAACCCATGATTGCTGGTATGTGATGCTCTCTATATAACCCATGATTGCTGGTATGTGATGCACTCTATATAAACCATGATTGCTGGTATGTGACGCTCTCTATATAACCCATGATTGCTGGTATGTGATGCTCTCTATATAACCCATGATTGCTGGTATGTGATGCACTCTATATAACCCATGATTGCTGGTATGTGATGCGCTCTATATAACCCATGATTGCTGGTATGTGATGCACTCTATATAACCCATGATTGCTGGTATGTGATGCACTCTATATAACCCATGATTGCTGGTATGTGACGCTCTCTATATAACCCATGATTGCTGGTATGTGATGCACTCTATATAACCCATGATTGCTGGTATGTGACGCTCTCTATATAACCCATGATTGCTGGTATGTGATGCACTCTATATAACCCATGATTGCTGGTATGTGACGCACTCTATATAACCCATGATTGCTGGTATGTGACGTACTCTATATAACCCATGATTGCTGGTATGTGATGCACTCTATATAACCCATGATTGCTGGTATGTGATGCTCTCTATATAACCCATGATTGCTGGTATGTGATGCACTCTATATAACCCATGATTGCTGGTATGTGATGCACTCTATATAAACCATGATTGCTGGTATGTGACGCTCTCTATATAAACCATGATTGCTGGTACGTGATGCACTCTATATAACCCATGATTGCTGGTATGTGATGCACTCTATATAACCCATGATTGGTGGTATGTGATGCTCTCTATATAACCCATGATTGCTGGTATGTGATGCACTCTATATAACCCATGATTGCTGGTATGTGATGCTCTCTATATAAACCATGATTGCTGGTATGTGACGCTCTCTATATAAACCATGATTGCTGGTATGTGATGCACTCTATATAACCCATGATTGCTGGTATGTGATGCACTCTATATAACCCATGATTGCTGGTATGTGATGCACTCTATATAACCCATGATTGCTGGTATGTGATGCACTCTATATAACCCATCATTGCTGGTATGTGATGCTCTCTATATAACCCATGATTGCTGGTATGTGATGCACTCTATATAAACCATGATTGCTGGTATGTGACGCTCTCTATATAAACCATGATTGCTGGTACGTGATGCTCTCTATATACACCATGATTGCTGGTATGTGATGCTCTCTATATAACCCATGATTGCTGGTATGTGATGCACTCTATATAACCCATGATTGGTGGTATGTGATGCTCTCTATATAACCCATGATTGCTGGTATGTGATGCACTCTATATAACCCATGATTGCTGGTATGTGATGCACTCTATATAACCCATGATTGCTGGTATGTGATGCTCTCTATATAACCCATGATTGCTGGTATGTGATGCACTCTATATAACCCATGATTGCTGGTATGTGATGCTCTCTATATAACCCATGATTGCTGGTATGTGATGCTCTCTATATAACCCATGATTGCTGGTATGTGATGCTCTCTATATAACCCATGATTGCTGGTATGTGATGCACTCTATATAAACCATGATTGCTGGTATGTGATGCTCTCTATATAACCCATGATTGCTGGTATGTGATGCACTCTATATAACCCATGATTGCTGGTATGTGATGCACTCTATATAAACCATGATTGCTGGTATGTGATGCACTCTATATAACCCATGATTGCTGGTATGTGATGCACTCTATATAACCCATGATTGCTGGTATGTGATGCTCTCTATATAAACCATGATTGCTGGTACGTGATGCTTTCTATATACACCATGATTGCTGGTATGTGATGCTCTCTATATAACCCATGATTGCTGGTATGTGATGCACTCTATATAACCCATGATTGGTGGTATGTGATGCTCTCTATATAACCCATGATTGCTGGTATGTGATGCACTCTATATAACCCATGATTGCTGGTATGTGATGCACTCTATATAACCCATGATTGCTGGTATGTGATGCACTCTATATAACCCATGATTGCTGGTATGTGATGCACTCTATATAAACCATGATTGCTGGTATGTGATGCTCTCTATATACACCATGATTGCTGGTATGTGATGCTCTCTATATAACCCATGATTGCTGGTATGTGATGCACTCTATATAACCCATGATTGCTGGTATGTGATGCACTCTATATAACCCATGATTGGTGGTATGTGATGCTCTCTATATAACCCATGATTGCTGGTATGTGATGCTCTCTATATAACCCATGATTGCTGGTATGTGATGCACTCTATATAACCCATGATTGGTGGTATGTGATGCTCTCTATATAACCCATGATTGCTCGTATGTGATGCTCTCTATATACACCATGATTGCTGGTATGTGATGCACTCTATATACACCATGATTGCTGGTATGTGATGCTCTCTATATAACCCATGATTGCTGGTATGTGATGCACTCTATATAACCCATGATTGCTGGTATGTGATGCACTCTATATAACCCATGATTGCTGGTATGTGATGCACTCTATATACACCATGATTGCTGGTATGTGATGCTCTCTATATAACCCATGATTGCTGGTATGTGATGCACTCTATATAACCCATGATTGCTGGTATGTGATGCACTCTATATAACCCATGATTGCTGGTATGTGATGCACTCTATATAAACCATGATTGCTGGTACGTGATGCACTCTATATAACCCATGATTGCTGGTATGTGATGCTCTCTATATACACCATGATTGCTGGTATGTGATGCTCTCTATATAACCCATGATTGCTGGTATGTGATGCTCTCTATATACACCATGATTGCTGGTATGTGATGCTCTCTATATAACCCATGATTGCTGGTATGTGATGCACTCTATATAACCCATGATTGCTGGTATGTGATGCTCTCTATATAACCCATGATTGCTGGTATGTGATGCACTCTATATAACCCATGATTGGTGGTATGTGATGCTCTCTATATAACCCATGATTGCTGGTATGTGATGCACTCTATATAACCCATGATTGCTGGTATGTGATGCACTCTATATAACCCATGATTGCTGGTATGTGATGCTCTCTATATAACCCATGATTGCTGGTATGTGATGCACTCTATATAACCCATGATTGCTGGTATGTGATGCTCTCTATATAACCCATGATTGCTGGTATGTGATGCTCTCTATATAACCCATGATTGCTGGTATGTGATGCTCTCTATATAACCCATGATTGGTGGTATGTGATGCTCTCTATATAACCCATGATTGCTGGTATGTGATGCACTCTATATAACCCATGATTGGTGGTATGTGATGCTCTCTATATAACCCATGATTGCTGGTATGTGATGCACTCTATATAACCCATGATTGCTGGTATGTGATGCACTCTATATAACCCATGATTGCTGGTATGTGATGCTCTCTATATAACCCATGATTGCTGGTATGTGATGCACTCTATATAACCCATGATTGCTGGTATGTGATGCTCTCTATATAACCCATGATTGCTGGTATGTGATGCTCTCTATATAACCCATGATTGCTGGTATGTGATGCACTCTATATAACCCATGATTGCTGGTATGTGATGCACTCTATATAACCCATGATTGCTGGTATGTGATGCACTCTATATAAACCATGATTGCTGGTACGTGATGCACTCTATATAACCCATGATTGCTGGTATGTGATGCTCTCTATATACACCATGATTGCTGGTATGTGATGCTCTCTATATAACCCATGATTGCTGGTATGTGATGCTCTCTATATACACCATGATTGCTGGTATGTGATGCTCTCTATATAACCCATGATTGCTGGTATGTGATGCACTCTATATAACCCATGATTGCTGGTATGTGATGCTCTCTATATAACCCATGATTGCTGGTATGTGATGCACTCTATATAACCCATGATTGGTGGTATGTGATGCTCTCTATATAACCCATGATTGCTGGTATGTGATGCACTCTATATAACCCATGATTGCTGGTATGTGATGCACTCTATATAACCCATGATTGCTGGTATGTGATGCTCTCTATATAACCCATGATTGCTGGTATGTGATGCACTCTATATAACCCATGATTGCTGGTATGTGATGCTCTCTATATAACCCATGATTGCTGGTATGTGACGCTCTCTATATAACCCATGATTGCTGGTACGTGATGCACTCTATATAACCCATGATTGCTGGTATGTGATGCGCTCTATATAACCCATGATTGCTGGTATGTGATGCACTCTATATAACCCATGATTGCTGGTATGTGATACTCTCTATATAACCCATGATTGCTGGTATGTGATGCTCTCTATATAACCCATGATTGCTGGTATGTGATGCTCTCTATATAAACCATGATTGCTGGTATGTGATGCACTCTATATAACCCATGATTGCTGGTATGTGATGCACTCTATATAACCCATGATTGCTGGTATGTGACGCACTCTATATAACCCATGATTGCTGGTATGTGATGCACTCTATATAACCCATGATTGCTGGTATGTGATGCTCTCTATATACACCATGATTGCTGGTATGTGATGCACTCTATATAACCCATGATTGCTGGTATGTGATGCACTCTATATAACCCATGATTGCTGGTATGTGACGCTCTCTATATAAACCATGATTGCTGGTATTTGATGCTCTCTATATAACCCATGATTGCTGGTATGTGATGCACTCTATATAACCCATGATTGCTGGTATGTGACGCACTCTATATAACCCATGATTGCTGGTATGTGATGCACTCTATATAACCCATGATTGCTGGTATGTGATGTTCTCTATATAACCCATGATTGCTGGTATGTGATGCACTCTATATAACCCATGATTGCTGGTATGTGATGCACTCTATATAACCCATGATTGCTGGTATGTGACGCTCTCTATATAAACCATGATTGCTGGTATTTGATGCTCTCTATATAACCCATGATTGCTGGTATGTGATGCACTCTATATAACCCATGATTGCTGGTATGTGATGCACTCTATATAAACCATGATTGCTGGTACGTGATGCACTCTATATAACCCATGATTGCTGGTATGTGATGCTCTCTATATAACCCATGATTGCTGGTATGTGATGCACTCTATATAACCCATGATTGCTGGTATTTGATGCGCTCTATATAACCCATGATTGCTGGTATGTGATGCACTCTATATAAACCATGATTGCTGGTATGTGATGCACTCTATATAACCCACGATTGCTGGTATGTGACGCACTCTATATAACCCATGATTGCTGGTATGTGATGCACTCTATATAACCCATGATTGCTGGTATGTGATGCACTCTATATAAACCATGATTGCTGGTATGTGATGCACTCTATATAACCCATGAGTGCTGGTATGTGATGCACTCTATATAACCCATGATTGCTGGTATGTGATGCTCTCTATATAACCCATGATTGCTGGTATGTGACGATCTCTATATAAACCATGATTGCTGGTATTTGATGCTCTCTATATAAACCATGATTGCTGGTATGTGATGCTCTCTATATAACCCATGATTGCTGGTATGTGATGCACTCTATATAACCCATGAGTGCTGGTATGTGATGCACTCTATATAACCCATGATTGCTGGTATGTGATGCACTCTATATAACCCATGATTGCTGGTATGTGATGCACTCTATATAACCCATGATTGCTGGTATGTGATGCACTCTATATAAACCATGATTGCTGGTATGTGATGCTCTCTATATAAACCATGATTGCTGGTATGTGATGCACTCTATATAACCCATGATTGCTGGTATGTGATGCACTCTATATAACCCATGAGTGCTGGTATGTGATGCACTCTATATAACCCATGATTGCTGGTATGTGATGCTCTCTATATAACCCATGATTGCTGGTATGTGACGCTCTCTATATAAACCATGATTGCTGGTATTTGATGCTCTCTATATAACCCATGATTGCTGGTATGTGATGCACTCTATATAACCCATGATTGCTGGTATGTGATGCTCTCTATATAACCCATGATTGCTGGTATGTGATGCACTCTATATAACCCATGATTGCTGGTATGTGATGCACTCTATATAACCCATGATTGCAGGTATGTGATGCACTCTATATAACCCATGATTGCAGGTATGTGATGCACTCTATATAACCCATGATTGCTGGTATGTGATGCACTCTATATAACCCATGATTGCTGGTATGTGATGCACTCTATATAACCCATGATTGCTGGTATGTGATGCACTCTATATAACCCATGATTGCTGGTATTTGATGCGCTCTATATAACCCATGATTGCTGGTATGTGATGCTCTCTATATAACCCATGATTGCTGGTATGTGATGCACTCTATATAACCCATGATTGCTGGTATGTGATACACTCTATATAACCCATGATTGCTGGTATGTGATGCACTCTATATAACCCATGATTGCTGGTATGTGACGTACTCTATATAACCCATGATTGCTGGTATGTGATGCACTCTATATAACCCATGATTGCTGGTATGTGATGCACTCTATATAACCCATGATTGCTGGTATGTGACGCACTCTATATAACCCATGATTGCTGGTATGTGACGTACTCTATATAACCCATGATTGCTGGTATGTGATGCACTCTATATAACCCATGATTGCTGGTATGTGATGCTCTCTATATAACCCATGATTGCTGGTATGTGATGCACTCTATATAACCCATGATTGCTGGTATGTGATGCACTCTATATACACCATGATTGCTGGTATGTGATGCTCTCTATATAACCCATGATTGCTGGTATGTGATGCTCTCTATATAAACCATGATTGCTGGTATTTGATGCACTCTATATAACCCATGATTGCTGGTATGTGATGCTCTCTATATAACCCATGATTGCTGGTATGTGATGCACTCTATATAACCCATGATTGCTGGTATGTGATGCTCTCTATATAACCCATGATTGCTGGTATGTGACGCACTCTATATAACCCATGATTGCTGGTATGTGATGCACTCTATATAACCCATGATTGCTGGTATGTGATGCTCTCTATATAACCCATGATTGCTGGTATGTGATGCACTCTATATAACCCATGATTGCTGGTATGTGATGCACTCTATATAAACCATGATTGCTGGTATGTGACGCTCTCTATATAACCATGATTGCTGGTACGTGATGCACTCTATATAACCCATGATTGCTGGTATGTGATGCTCTCTATATAACCCATGATTGCTGGTATGTGATGCACTCTATATAACCCATGATTGCTGGTATGTGATGCACTCTATATAACCCATGATTGCTGGTATGTGATGCACTCTATATAAACCATGATTGCTGGTATGTGACGCTCTCTATATAACCCATGATTGCTGGTATGTGATGCACTCTATATAACCCATGATTGCTGGTATGTGATGCACTCTATATAAACCATGATTGCTGGTATGTGATGCACTCTATATAACCCATGATTGCTGGTATGTGATGCACTCTATATAACCCATGATTGGTGGTATGTGATGCTCTCTATATAACCCATGATTGCTGGTATGTGATGCACTCTATATAACCCATGATTGCTGGTATGTGATGCTCTCTATATAAACCATGATTGCTGGTATGTGACGCTCTCTATATAAACCATGATTGCTGGTATGTGATGCTCTCTATATAACCCATGATTGCTGGTATGTGATGCACTCTATATAACCCATGATTGCTGGTATGTGATGCTCTCTATATAACCCATGATTGCTGGTATGTGATGCACTCTATATAACCCATGATTGCTGGTATGTGATGCACTCTATATAAACCATGATTGCTGGTATGTGACGCTCTCTATATAAACCATGATTGCTGGTATGTGACGCTCTCTATAATAACCCATGATTGCTGGTATGTGATGCACTCTATATAACCCATGATTGCTGGTATGTGATGCACTCTATATAAACCATGATTGCTGGTATGTGATGCACTCTATATAACCCATGATTGCTGGTATGTGATGCACTCTATATAACCCATGATTGGTGGTATGTGATGCTCTCTATATAACCCATGATTGCTGGTATGTGATGCACTCTATATAACCCATGATTGCTGGTATGTGATGCTCTCTATATAAACCATGATTGCTGGTATGTGACGCTCTCTATATAAACCATGATTGCTGGTATGTGATGCTCTCTATATAACCCATGATTGCTGGTATGTGATGCACTCTATATAACCCATGATTGCTGGTATGTGATGCACTCTATATAACCCATGATTGCTGGTATGTGATGCACTCTATATAACCCATGATTGCTGGTATGTGATGCACTCTATATAACCCATGATTGCTGGTATGTGATGCTCTCTATATAACCCATGATTGCTGGTATGTGATGCACTCTATATAACCCATGATTGGTGGTATGTGATGCTCTCTATATAACCCATGATTGCTGGTATGTGATGCTGTCTATATAACCCATGATTGCTGGTATGTGATGCACTCTATATAACCCATGATTGGTGGTATGTGATGCTCTCTATATAACCCATGATTGGTGGTATGTGATGCTCTCTATATAACCCATGATTGCTGGTATTTGATGCGCTCTATATAACCCATGATTGCTGGTATGTGATGCTCTCTATATAACCCATGATTGCTGGTATGTGATGCACTCTATATAACCCATGATTGCTGGTATGTGATGCACTCTATATAACCCATGATTGCTGGTATGTGATGCACTCTATATAACCCATGATTGCTGGTATGTGATGCACTCTATATAACCCATGATTGCTGGTATGTGATGCACTCTATATAACCCATGATTGCTGGTATGTGATGCTCTCTATATAACCCATGATTGCTGGTATGTGACGCTCTCTATATAACCCATGATTGCTGGTATGTGATGCACTCTATATAACCCATGATTGCTGGTATGTGATGCACTCTATATAACCCATGATTGCTGGTATGTGATGCACTCTATATAACCCATGATTGCTGGTATGTGACGCACTCTATATAACCCATGATTGCTGGTATGTGACGTACTCTATATAACCCATGATTGCTGGTATGTGATGCACTCTATATAACCCATGATTGCTGGTATGTGATGCTCTCTATATAACCCATGATTGCTGGTATGTGATGCACTCTATATAACCCATGATTGCTGGTATGTGATGCACTCTATATAACCCATGATTGCTGGTATGTGACGCACTCTATATAACCCATGATTGCTGGTATGTGACGTACTCTATATAACCCATGATTGCTGGTATGTGATGCACTCTATATAACCCATGATTGCTGGTATGTCATGCACTCTATATAACCCATGATTGCTGGTATGTGATGCTCTCTATATAACCCATGATTGCTGGTATGTGATGCACTCTATATAACCCATGATTGCTGGTATGTGATGCTCTCTATATAACCCATGATTGCTGGTATGTGACGCACTCTATATAACCCATGATTGCTGGTATGTGATGCAGTCTATATAACCCATGATTGCTGGTATGTGATGCACTCTATATAAACCATGATTGCTGGTATGTGATGCACTCTATATAACCCACGATTGCTGGTATGTGACGCACTCTATATAACCCATGATTGCTGGTATGTGACGCTCTCTATATAACCCATGATTGCTGGTATGTGATGCACTCTATATAACCCATGATTGCTGGTATGTGATGCTCTCTATATAACCCATGATTGCTGGTATGTGATGCACTCTATATAACCCATGATTGCTGGTATGTGATGCACTCTATATAAACCATGATTGCTGGTATGTGACGCTCTCTATATAAACCATGATTGCTGGTACGTGATGCACTCTATATAACCCATGATTGCTGGTATGTGATGCTCTCTATATAACCCATGATTGCTGGTATGTGATGCTCTCTATATAAACCATGATTGCTGGTATGTGATGCTCTCTATATAACCCATGATTGCTGGTATGTGATGCTGTCTATATAACCCATGATTGCTGGTATGTGATGCACTCTATATAACCCATGATTGCTGGTATGTGATGCACTCTATATAACCCATGATTGCTGGTATGTGATGCACTCTATATAACCCATGATTGCTGGTATGTGATGCACTCTATATAACCCATGATTGCTGGTATGTGATGCACTCTATATAAACCATGATTGCTGGTATGTGACGCTCTCTATATAACCCATGATTGCTGGTATGTGATGCACTCTATATAACCCATGATTGCTGGTATGTGATGCTCTCTATATAACCCATGATTGCTGGTATGTGATGCTCTCTATATAACCCATGATTGCTGGTATGTGATGCACTCTATATAACCCATGATTGCTGGTATGTGATGCTCTCTATATAAACCATGATTGCTGGTATGTGATGCACTCTATATAACCCATGATTGCTGGTATGTGATGCACTCTATATAACCCATGATTGCTGGTATGTGATGCACTCTATATAACCCATGATTGCTGGTATGTGATGCACTCTATATAAACCATGATTGCTGGTATGTGACGCTCTCTATATAAACCATGATTGCTGGTACGTGATGCTCTCTATATAACCCATGATTGCTGGTATGTGATGCACTCTATATAACCCATGATTGGTGGTATGTGATGCTCTCTATATAACCCATGATTGCTGGTATGTGATGCACTCTATATAACCCATGATTGCTGGTATGTGATGCTCTCTATATAACCCATGATTGCTGGTATGTGATGCTCTCTATATAACCCATGATTGCTGGTATGTGATGCACTCTATATAACCCATGATTGCTGGTATGTGATGCTCTCTATATAACCCATGATTGCTGGTATGTAATGCTCTCTATATAACCCATGATTGCTGGTATGTGATGCACTCTATATAACCCATGATTGCTGGTATGTGATGCACTCTATATAACCCATGATTGCTGGTATGTGATGCTCTCTATATAACCCATGATTGCTGGTATGTAATGCTCTCTATATAACCCATGATTGCTGGTATGTGATGCACTCTATATAACCCATGATTGCTGGTATGTGATGCACTCTATATAACCCATGATTGCTGGTATGTGATGCACTCTATATAACCCATGATTGCTGGTATGTGATGCTCTCTATATAACCCATGATTGCTGGTATGTGATGCAGTCTATATAAACCATGATTGCTGGTATGTGATGCTCTCTATATAACCCATGATTGCTGGTATGTGATGCTCTCTAAGTAACCCATGATTGCTGGTATGTGATGCTCTCTATATAACCCATGATTGCTGGTATGTGATGCACTCTATATAACCCATGATTGCTGGTATGTGATGCTCTCTATATAACCCATGATTGCTGGTATGTGATGCTCTCTATATAACCCATGATTGCTGGTATGTGATGCACTCTATATAACCCATGATTGCTGGTATGTGATGCTCTCTATATAACCCATGATTGCTGGTATGTGATGCTCTCTATATAACCCATGATTGCTGGTATGTGATGCTCTCTAAGTAACCCATGATTGCTGGTATGTGATGCTCTCTATATAACCCATGATTGCTGGTATGTGATACTCTCTATATAACCCATGATTGCTGGTATGTGATGCTCTCTATATAACCCATGATTGCTGGTATGTGATGCTCTCTATATAACCCATGATTGCTGGTATGTGATGCACTCTATATAAACCATGATTGCTGGTATGTGACGCTCTCTATATAAACCATGATTGCTGGTACGTGATGCACTCTATATAACCCATGATTGCTGGTATGTGATGCACTCTATATAACCCATGATTGCTGGTATGTGATGCACTCTATATAACCCATGATTGCTGGTATGTGATGCACTCTATATAAACCATGATTGCTGGTATGTGACGCTCTCTATATAAACCATGATTGCTGGTACGTGATGCACTCTATATAACCCATGATTGCTGGTATGTGATGCACTCTATATAACCCATTATTGGTGGTATGTGATGCTCTCTATATAACCCATGATTGCTGGTATGTGATGCACTCTATATAACCCATGATTGCTGGTATGTGATGCTCTCTATATAAACCATGATTGCTGGTATGTGATGCGCTCTATATAACCCATGATTGCTGGTATGTGATGCACTCTATATAACCCATATTTGCTGGTATGTGATGCACTCTATATAACCCATGATTGCTGGTATGTGACGCTCTCTATATAAACCATGATTGCTGGTATGTGATGCTCTCTATATAAACCATGATTGCTGGTACGTGATGCACTCTATATAACCCATGATTGCTGGTATGTGATGCTCTCTATATAACCCATTATTGGTGGTATGTGATGCTCTCTATATAACCCATGATTGCTGGTATGTAATGCTCTCTATATAACCCATGATTGCTGGTATGTGATGCACTCTATATAACCCATGATTGCTGGTATGTGATGCACTCTATATAACCCATGATTGCTGGTATGTGATGCTCTCTATATAACCCATGATTGCTGGTATGTAATGCTCTCTATATAACCCATGATTGCTGGTATGTGATGCACTCTATATAAACCATGATTGCTGGTATGTGATGCTCTCTATATAACCCATGATTGCTGGTATGTGATGCTCTCTAAGTAACCCATGATTGCTGGTATGTGATGCTCTCTATATAACCCATGATTGCTGGTATGTGATGCACTCTATATAACCCATGATTGCTGGTATGTGATGCTCTCTATATAACCCATGATTGCTGGTATGTGATGCTCTCTATATAACCCATGATTGCTGGTATGTGATGCACTCTATATAACCCATGATTGCTGGTATGTGATGCTCTCTATATAACCCATGATTGCTGGTATGTGATGCTCTCTATATAACCCATGATTGCTGGTATGTGATGCTCTCTAAGTAACCCATGATTGCTGGTATGTGATGCTCTCTATATAATCCATGATTGCTGGTATGTGATACTCTCTATATAACCCATGATTGCTGGTATGTGATGCTCTCTATATAACCCATGATTGCTGGTATGTGATGCTCTCTATATAACCATGATTGCTGGTATGTGATGCACTCTATATAACCCATGATTGCTGGTACGTGATGCACTCTATATAAACCATGATTGCTGGTATGTGACGCTCTCTATATAAACCATGATTGCTGGTACGTGATGCACTCTATATAACCCATGATTGCTGGTATGTGATGCACTCTATATAACCCATGATTGCTGGTATGTGATGCACTCTATATAACCCATGATGCTGGTATGTGATGCACTCTATATAAACCATGATTGCTGGTATGTGACGCTCTCTATATAAACCATGATTGCTGGTACGTGATGCACTCTATATAACCCATGATTGCTGGTATGTGATGCACTCTATATAACCCATTATTGGTGGTATGTGATGCTCTCTATATAACCCATGATTGCTGGTATGTGATGCACTCTATATAACCCATGATTGCTGGTATGTGATGCTCTCTATATAAACCATGATTGCTGGTATGTGATGCACTCTATATAACCCATGATTGCTGGTATGTGATGCGCTCTATATAACCCATGATTGCTGGTATGTGATGCTCTCTATATAACCCATGATTGCTGGTATGTGATGCACTCTATATAACCCATGATTGCTGGTATGTGACGCTCTCTATATAACCCATGATTGCTGGTATGTGATGCTCTCTATATAAACCATGATTGCTGGTATGTGATGCTCTCTATATAAACCATGATTGCTGGTATGTGATGCACTCTATATAACCCATGATTGCTGGTATGTGACGCTCTCTATATAAACCATGATTGCTGGTATGTGATGCACTCTATATAACCCATGATTGCTGGTATGTGATGCACTCTATATAACCCATGATTGCTGGTATGTGATGCACTCTATATAACCCATTATTGGTGGTATGTGATGCTCTCTATATAACCCATGATTGCTGGTATGTGATGCACTCTATATAACCCATGATTGGTGGTACGTGATGCTCTCTATATACACCATGATTGCTGGTATGTGATGCTCTCTATATAACCCATGATTGCTGGTATGTGATGCTCTCTATATAAACCATGATTGCTGGTATGTGATGCTCTCTATATAAACCATGATTGCTGGTATGTGATGCACTCTATATAACCCATGATTGCTGGTATGTGACGCTCTCTATATAAACCATGATTGCTGGTATGTGATGCACTCTATATAACCCATGATTGCTGGTATGTGATGCACTCTATATAACCCATGATTGCTGGTATGTGATGCACTCTATATAACCCATTATTGGTGGTATGTGATGCTCTCTATATAACCCATGATTGCTGGTATGTGATGCACTCTATATAAACCATGATTGCTGGTATGTGACGCTCTCTATATAAACCATGATTGCTGGTATGTGATGCTCTCTATATAACCCATGATTGGTGGTACGTGATGCTCTCTATATACACCATGATTGCTGGTATGTGATGCTCTCTATATAACCCATGATTGCTGGTATGTGATGCACTCTATATAACCCATGATTGCTGGTATGTGATGCACTCTATATAACCCATGATTGCTGGTATGTGATGCACTCTATATAACCCATGATTGCTGGTATGTGATGCACTCTATATAAACCATGATTGCTGGTATGTGATGCTCTCTATATAACCCATGATTGCTGGTATGTGATGCACTCTATATAACCCATGATTGCTGGTATGTGATGCACTCTATATAACCCATGATTGCTGGTATGTGATGCACTCTATATAACCCATGATTGCTGGTATGTGATGCACTCTATATAACCCATGATTGCTGGTATGTGATGCACTCTATATAACCCATGATTGCTGGTATGTGATGCTCTCTATATAACCCATGATTTCTGGTATGTGATGCACTCTATATAACCCATGATTGCTGGTATGTGATGCACTCTATATAACCCATGATTGCTGGTATGTGATGCACTCTATATAACCCATGATTGCTGGTATGTGATGCACTCTATATAAACCATGATTGCTGGTATGTGACGCACTCTATATAACCCATGATTGCTGGTATGTGATGCACTCTATATAACCCATGATTGCTGGTATGTGATGCACTCTATATAACCCATGATTGCTGGTATGTGATGCACTCTATATAAACCTTGATTGCTGGTATGTGATGCTCTCTATATAAACCATGATTGCTGGTATGTGATGCACTCTATATAACCCATGATTGCTGGTATGTGATGCACTCTATATAACCCATGATTGCTGGTATGTGATGTACTCTATATAACCCATGATTGCTGGTATGTGACGCTCTCTATATAACCCATGATTGCTGGTATGTGACGCTCTCTATATAACCCATGATTGCTGGTATGTGATGCGCTCTATATAACCCATGATTGCTGGTATGTGATGCTCTCTATATAACCCATGATTGCTGGTATGTGATGCTCTCTATATAACCCATGATTGCTGGTATGTGACGCACTCTATATAACCCATGATTGGTGGTATGTGATGCTCTTTATATAACCCATGATTGCTGGTATGTGATGCACTCTATATAACCCATGATTGGTGGTATGTGATGCTCTCTATATAACCCATGATTGCTGGTATGTGATGCACTCTATATAACCCATGATTGCTGGTATGTGATGCACTCTATATAACCCATGATTGCTGGTATGTGATGCTCTCTATATAACCCATGATTGCTGGTATGTGATGCACTCTATATACACCATGATTGCTGGTATGTGATGCTCTCTATATAACCCATGATTGCTGGTATGTGATGCACTCTATATAACCCATGATTGGTGGTATGTGATGCTCTCTATATAACCCATGATTGCTGGTATGTGATGCACTCTATATACACCATGATTGCTGGTATGTGATGCTCTCTATATAACCCATGATTGCTGGTATGTGATGCTCTCTATATAACCCATGATTGCTGGTATGTGATGCACTCTATATAACCCATGATTGGTGGTATGTGATGCTCTCTATATAACCCATGATTGCTGGTATGTGATGCACTCTATATAACCCATGATTGCTGGTATGTGATGCTCTCTATATACACCATGATTGCTGGTATGTGATGCACTCTATATACACCATGATTGCTGGTATGTGATGCACTCTATATAACCCATGATTGATGGTATGTGATGCACTCTATATACACCATGATTGCTGGTATGTGATGCTCTCTATATAACCCATGATTGCTGGTATGTGATGCTCTCTATATAACCCATGATTGCTGGTATGTGATGCTCTCTATATAACCCATGATTGCTGGTATGTGATGCACTCTATATAACCCACGATTGCTGGTATGTGATGCACTCTATATAAACCATGAGTGCTGGTATGTGATGCACTCTATATAACCCATGATTGGTGGTATGTGATGCTCTCTATATAACCCATGATTGCTGGTATGTGATGCACTCTATATAACCCATGATTGCTGGTATGTGATGCTCTCTATATACACCATGATTGCTGGTATGTGATGCTCTCTATATAACCCATGATTGCTGGTATGTGATGCTCTCTATATAACCCATGATTGCTGGTATGTGATGCACTCTATATAACCCATGATTGGTGGTATGTGATGCACTCTATATAACCCATGATTGCTGGTATGTGATGCACTCTATATAAACCATGATTGCTGGTACGTGATGCACTCTATATAACCCATGATTGCTGGTATGTGATGCTCTCTATATAACCCATGATTGCTGGTATGTAATGCTCTCTATATAACCCATGATTGCTGGTATGTGATGCACTCTATATACACCATGATTGCTGGTATGTGATGCTCTCTATATAACCCATGATTGCTGGTATGTGATGCTCTCTATATAACCCATGATTGCTGGTATGTGATGCACTCTATATAACCCATGATTGGTGGTATGTGATGCACTCTATATAACCCATGATTGGTGGTATGTGATGCACTCTATATAACCCATGATTGCTGGTACGTGATGCACTCTATATAACCCATGATTGCTGGTATGTGATGCTCTCTATATAACCCATGATTGCTGGTATGTAATGCTCTCTATATAACCCATGATTGCTGGTATGTGATGCAGTCTATATAACCCATGATTGCTGGTATGTGATGTACTCTATATAACCCATGATTGCTGGTATGTGATGCACTCTATATAAACCATGATTGCTGGTATGTGATGCACTCTATATAACCCATGATTGCTGGTATGTGATGCACTCTATATAACCCATGATTGCTGGTATGTGATGTACTCTATATAAACCATGATTGCTGGTATGTGATGCACTCTATATAACCCATGATTGCTGGTATGTGATGCACTCTACCATGATTGCTGGTATGTGATGCACTCTATATAAACCATGATTGCTGGTATGTGATGCACTCTATATAACCCATGATTGCTGGTATGTGACGCACTCTATATAACCCATGATTGCTGGTATGTGATGCTCTCTATATAACCCATGATTGCTGGTATGTGACGCACTCTATATAACCCATGATTGCTGGTATGTGATGCTCTCTATATAACCCATGATTGCTGGTATGTGATGCGCTCTATATAAACCATGATTGCTGGTATGTGATGCTCTCTATATAACCCATGATTGCTGGTATGTGATGCTCTCTATATAACCCATGATTGCTGGTATGTGATGCTCTCTATATAACCCATGATTGCTGGTATGTGATGCACTCTATATAAACCATGATTGCTGGTATGTGACGCACTCTATATAACCCATGATTGCTGGTATGTGATGCTCTCTATATAAACCATGATTGCTGGTATGTGATGCTCTCTATATAACCCATGATTGCTGGTATGTGATGCTCTCTATATAACCCATGATTGCTGGTATGTGATGCTCTCTATATAACCCATGATTGCTGGTATGTGATGCTCTCTATATAACCCATGATTGCTGGTATGTGATGCTCTCTATATAACCCATGATTGCTGGTATGTGATGCACTCTATATAACCCATGATTGCTGGTATGTGATGCACTCTATATAACCCATGATTGCTGGTATGTGATGCACTCTATATAAACCATGAGTGCTGGTATGTGATGCACTCTATATAACCCATGATTGCTGGTATGTGATGCACTCTATATAACCCATGATTGCTGGTATGTGATGCTCTCTATATAACCCATGATTGCTGGTATGTGATGCTCTCTATATAACCCATGATTGCTGGTATGTGATGCTCTCTATATAACCCATGATTGCTGGTATGTGATGCTCTCTATATAACCCATGATTGCTGGTATGTGATGCTCTCTATATAAACCATGATTGCTGGTATGTGATGCACTCTATATAACCCATGATTGCTGGTATGTGACGCACTCTATATAACCCATGATTGCTGGTATGTGATGCACTCTATATAACCCATGATTGCTGGTATGTGATGCTCTCTATATAACCCATGATTGCTGGTATGTGACGCACTCTATATAAACCATGATTGCTGGTATGTGATGCTCTCTATATAACCCATGATTGCTGGTATGTGATGCTCTCTATATAACCCATGATTGCTGGTATGTGACGCGCTCTATATAACCCATGATTGCTGGTATGTGATGCACTCTATATAACCCATGATTGCTGGTATGTGATGTACTCTATATAAACCATGATTACTGGTATGTGATGCACTCTATATAACCCATGATTGCTGGTATGTGATGCTCTCTATATAAACCATGATTGCTGGTATGTGATGCTCTCTATATAACCCATGATTGCTGGTATGTGATGCTCTCTATATAAACCATGATTGCTGGTATGTGATGCTCTCTATATAACCCATGATTGCTGGTATGTGATGCTCTCTATATAACCCATGATTGCTGGTATGTGATGCTCTCTATATAACCCATGATTGCTGGTATGTGATGCTCTCTATATAACCCATGATTGCTGGTATGTGATGCTCTCTATATAACCCATGATTGCTGGTATGTGATGCACTCTATATAAACCATGATTGCTGGTATGTGACGCACTCTATATAACCCATGATTGCTGGTATGTGATGCTCTCTATATAACCCATGATTGCTGGTATGTGATGCTCTCTATATAACCCATGATTGCTGGTATGTGATGCTCTCTATATAACCCATGATTGCTGGTATGTGATGCTCTCTATATAACCCATGATTGCTGGTATGTGATGCACTCTATATAACCCATGATTGCTGGTATGTGATGCTCTCTATATAACCCATGATTGCTGGTATGTGATGCTGTCTATATAACCCATGATTGCTGGTATGTGATGCTCTCTATATAACCCATGATTGCTGGTATGTGATGCACTCTATATACACCACGATTGCTGGTATGTGATGCACTCTATATAACCCATGATTGCTGGTATGTGATGCACTCTATATAACCCATGATTGCTGGTATGTGATGCTCTCTATATAACCCATGATTGCTGGTATGTGATGCTCTCTATATAACCCATGATTGCTGGTATGTGATGCTCTCTATATAACCCATGATTGCTGGTATGTGATGCTCTCTATATAAACCATGATTGCTGGTATGTGATGCACTCTATATAACCCATGATTGCTGGTATGTGATGCTCTCTATATAACCCATGATTGCTGGTATGTGACGCGCTCTATATAACCCATGATTGCTGGTATGTGATGCACTCTATATAACCCATGATTGCTGGTATGTGATGCTCTCTATATAACCCATGATTGCTGGTATGTGATGCTCTCTATATAACCCATGATTGCTGGTATGTGATGGACTCTATATAACCCATGATTGCTGGTATGTGATGCACTCTATATAAACCATGATTGCTGGTATGTGATGCACTCTATATAAACCATGATTGCTGGTATGTGATGCTCTCTATATAAACCATGATTGCTGGTATGTGACGCACTCTATATAACCCATGATTGCTGGTATGTGACGCACTCTATATAACCCATGATTGCTGGTATGTGATGTACTCTATATAAACCATGATTACTGGTATGTGATGCATTCTATATAACCCATGATTGCTGGTATGTGATGCACTCTATATAACCCATGATTGCTGGTATGTGATGCACTCTATATAACCCATGATTGCTGGTATGTGACGCACTCTATATAACCCATGATTGCTGGTATGTGATGCTCTCTATATAACCCATGATTGCTGGTATGTGATGCTCTCTATATAACCCATGATTGCTGGTATGTGATGCTCTCTATATAACCCATGATTGCTGGTATGTGATGCACTCTATATAACCCATGATTGCTGGTATGTGATGCACTCTATATAACCCATGATTGCTGGTATGTGATGCACTCTATATACACCACGATTGCTGGTATGTGATGCACTCTATATAACCCATGATTGCTGGTATGTGATGCACTCTATATAACCCATGATTGCTGGTATGTGATGCTCTCTATATAACCCATGATTGCTGGTATGTGATGCTCTCTATATAACCCATGATTGCTGGTATGTGATGCTCTCTATATAACCCATGATTGCTGGTATGTGATGCTCTCTATATAAACCATGATTGCTGGTATGTGATGCACTCTATATAACCCATGATTGCTGGTATGTGATGCTCTCTATATAACCCATGATTGCTGGTATGTGACGCGCTCTATATAACCCATGATTGCTGGTATGTGATGCACTCTATATAACCCATGATTGCTGGTATGTGATGCTCTCTATATAACCCATGATTGCTGGTATGTGATGCTCTCTATATAACCCATGATTGCTGGTATGTGATGGACTCTATATAACCCATGATTGCTGGTATGTGATGCGCTCTATATAACCCATGATTACTGGTATGTGATGCATTCTATATAACCCATGATTGCTGGTATGTGATGCACTCTATATAACCCATGATTGCTGGTATGTGATGCACTCTATATAAACCATGATTGCTGGTATGTGATGCTCTCTATATAACCCATGATTGCTGGTATGTGATGTACTCTATATAAACCATGATTACTGGTATGTGATGCATTCTATATAACCCATGATTGCTGGTATGTGATGCACTCTATATAACCCATGATTGCTGGTATGTGATGCACTCTATATAAACCATGATTGCTGGTATGTGATGCTCTCTATATAACCCATGATTGCTGGTATGTGATGCACTCTATATAAACCATGATTGCTGGTATGTGACGCACTCTATATAACCCATGATTGCTGGTATGTGATGCTCTCTATATAACCCATGATTGCTGGTATGTGATACTCTCTATATAACCCATGATTGCTGGTATGTGATGCTCTCTATATAACCCATGATTGCTGGTATGTGACGCACTCTATATAACCCATGATTGCTGGTATGTGATGCACTCTATATAACCCATGATTGCTGGTATGTGATGCTCTCTATATAACCCATGATTGCTGGTATGTGATGCACTCTATATAACCCATGATTGCTGGTATGTGATGCACTCTATATAACCCATGATTGCTGGTATGTGATGCACTCTATATAAACCATGATTGCTGGTATGTGACGCACTCTATATAACCCATGATTGCTGGTATGTGATGCTCTCTATATAACCCATGATTGCTGGTATGTGATACTCTCTATATAACCCATGATTGCTGGTATGTGATGCTCTCTATATAACCCATGATTGCTGGTATGTGACGCACTCTATATAACCCATGATTGCTGGTATGTGATGCACTCTATATAACCCATGATTGCTGGTATGTGATGCTCTCTATATAACCCATGATTGCTGGTATGTGATGCTCTCTATATAACCCATGATTGCTGGTATGTGATGCTGTCTTTATAACCCATGATTGCTGGTATGTGATGCTCTCTATATAAACCATGATTGCTGGTATGTGATGCACTCTATATAAACCATGATTGCTGGTATGTGACGCAGTCTATATAACCCATGATTGCTGGTATGTGATGCTCTCTATATAACCCATGATTGCTGGTATGTGATGCATTCTATATAACCCATGATTGCTGGTATGTGATGCTCTCTATATAACCCATGATTGCTGGTATGTGATGTACTTTATATAACCCATGATTGCTGGTATGTGATGCACTCTATATAACCCATGATTGCTGGTATGTGATGCTCTCTATATAACCCATGATTGCTGGTATGTGATGCTCTCTATATAACCCATGATTGCTGGTATGTGATGCACTCTATATAACCCATGATTGCTGGTATGTGATGCTCTCTATATAACCCATGATTGCTGGTATGTGATGCTCTCTATATAAACCATGATTACTGGTATGTGATGCATTCTATATAACCCATGATTGCTGGTATGTGATACTCTCTATATAACCCATGATTGCTGGTATGTGATGCACTCTATATAACCCATGATTGCTGGTATGTGATGCTCTCTATATAAACCATGATTGCTGGTATGTGATGCTCTCTATATAACCCATGATTGCTGGTATGTGATGCTCTCTATATAACCCATGATTGCTGGTATGTGATGCTCTCTATATAACCCATGATTGCTGGTATGTGATGCACTCTATATAACCCATGATTGCTGGTATGTGATGCACTCTATATAACCCATGATTGCTGGTATGTGATGCACTCTATATAAACCATGATTGCTGGTATGTGATGCACTCTATATAAACCATGATTGCTGGTATGTGACGCACTCTATATAACCCATGATTGCTGGTATGTGATGCTCTCTATATAACCCATCATTGCTGGTATGTGATGTACTCTATATAACCCATGATTGCTGGTATGTGATGCACTCTATATAACCCATGATTGCTGGTATGTGATGCTCTCTATATAACCCATGATTGCTGGTATGTGATGCTCTCTATATAACCCATGATTGCTGGTATGTGATGCTCTCTATATAACCCATGATTGCTGGTATGTGATGCTCTCTATATAACCCATGATTGCTGGTATGTGATGCTCTCTATATAACCCATGATTGCTGGTATGTGATGCTCTCTATATAAACCATGATTGCTGGTATGTGATGCACTCTATATAACCCATGATTGCTGGTATGTGATGCTCTCTATATAACCCATGATTGCTGGTATGTGATGCACTCTATATAACCCATGATTGCTGGTATTTGATGCACTCTATATAACCCATGATTGCTGGTATGTGATGCACTCTATATAACCCATGATTGCTGGTATGTGATGCTCTCTATATAACCCATGATTGCTGGTATGTGATGCTCTCTATATAACCCATGATTGCTGGTATGTGACGCTCTCTATATAACCCATGATTGCTGGTATGTGATGTACTCTATATAACCCATGATTGCTGGTATGTGATGCTCTCTATATAACCCATGATTGCTGGTATGTGATGCACTCTATATAACCCATGATTGCTGGTATGTGATGCACTCTATATAACCCATTATTGCTGGTATGTGATGCTCTCTATATAACCCATGATTGCTGGTATGTGATGCACTCTATATAACCCATGATTGCTGGTATGTGATGCACTCTATATAACCCATGATTGCTGGTATGTGATGCACTCTATATAACCCATGATTGCTGGTATGTGATGCACTCTATATAACCCATGATTGCTGGTATGTGATGCACTCTATATAACCCATGATTGCTGGTATGTGATGCTCTCTATATAACCCATGATTGCTGGTATGTGATGCACTCTATATAACCCATGATTTCTGGTATGTGATGCACTCTATATAACCCATGATTGCTGGTATGTGATGCTCTCTATATAACCCATGATTGCTGGTATGTGATGCACTCTATATAAACCATGATTGCTGGTATGTGATGCTCTCTATATAACCCATGATTGCTGGTATGTGATGCACTCTATATAACCCATGATTGCTGGTATGTGATGCTCTCTATATAACCCATGATTGCTGGTATGTGATGCTCTCTATATAACCCATGATTGCTGGTATGTGATGCTCTCTATATAACCCATGATTGCTGGTATGTGATGCACTCTATATAACCCATGATTGCTGGTATGTGATGCTCTCTATATAACCCATGATTGCTGGTATGTGATGCTCTCTATATAACCCATGATTGCTGGTATGTGATGCTCTCTATATAACCCATGATTGCTGGTATGTGACGCACTCTATATAACCCATGATTGCTGGTATGTGATGCTCTCTATATAACCCATGATTGCTGGTATGTGATGCTCTCTATATAACCCATGATTGCTGGTATGTGATGCTCTCTATATAACCCATGATTGCTGGTATGTGATGCACTCTATATAACCCATGATTGCTGGTATGTGATGCACTCTATATAACCCATGATTGCTGGTATGTGATGCACTCTATATAACCCATGATTGCTGGTATGTGATGCTCTCTATATAACCCATGATTGCTGGTATGTGACGCACTCTATATAACCCATGATTGCTGGTATGTGATGCACTCTATATAACCCATGATTGCTGGTATGTGACGCACTCTATATAACCCATGATTGCTGGTATGTGATGTACTCTCTATATAACCCATGATTGCTGGTATGTGATGCTCTCTATATAACCCATGATTGCTGGTATGTGATGCTCTCTATATAACCCATGATTGCTGGTATGTGATGCTCTCTATATAACCCATGATTGCTGGTATGTGATGCACTCTATATAACCCATGATTGCTGGTATGTGACGCACTCTATGTAACCCATGATTGCTGGTATGTGATGCTCTCTATATAACCCATGATTGCTGGTATGTGACGCACTCTATATAACCCATGATTGCTGGTATGTGATGCTCTCTATATAACCCATGATTGCTGGTATGTGATGCTCTCTATATAACCCATGATTGCTGGTATGTGACGCACTCTATATAACCCATGATTGCTGGTATGTGACGCACTCTATATAACCCATGATTGCTGGTATGTGATGCTCTCTATATAACCCATGATTGCTGGTATGTGATGCTCTCTATATAAACCATGATTGCTGGTATGTGATGCACTCTATATAAACCATGATTGCTGGTATGTGATGCTCTCTATATAACCCATGATTGCTGGTATGTGATGCTCTCTATATAACCCATAATTGCTGGTATGTGATGCACTCTATATAACCCATGATTGCTGGTATGTGATGCTCTCTATATAACCCATGATTGCTGGTATGTGATGCTCTCTATATAACCCATGATTGCTGGTATGTGACGCACTCTATATAACCCATGATTGCTGGTATGTGATGCACTCTATATAACCCATGATTGCTGGTATGTGATGCTCTCTATATAACCCATGATTGCTGGTATGTGATGCTCTCTATATAAACCATGATTGCTGGTATGTGATGCACTCTATATAAACCATGATTGCTGGTATGTGATGCTCTCTATATAACCCATGATTGCTGGTATGTGATGCTCTCTATATAACCCATAATTGCTGGTATGTGATGCACTCTATATAACCCATGATTGCTGGTATGTGATGCACTCTATATAACCCATGATTGCTGGTATGTGATGCTCTCTATATAACCCATGATTGCTGGTATGTGATGCTCTCTATATAAACCATGATTGCTGGTATGTGATGCACTCTATATAAACCATGATTGCTGGTATGTGATGCACTCTATATAACCCATGATTGCTGGTATGTGATGCTCTCTATATAACCCATGATTGCTGGTATGTGATGCTCTCTATATAACCCATGATTGCTGGTATGTGATGCTCTCTATATAACCCATGATTGCTGGTATGTGATGCACTCTATATAACCCATGATTGCTGGTATGTGATGCTCTCTATATAACCCATGATTGCTGGTATGTGATGCTCTCTATATAACCCATGATTGCTGGTATGTGATGCTCTCTATATAACCCATGATTGCTGGTATGTGACGCACTCTATATAACCCATGATTGCTGGTATGTGATGCTCTCTATATAACCCATGATTGCTGGTATGTGATGCTCTCTATATAACCCATGATTGCTGGTATGTGATGCTCTCTATATAACCCATGATTGCTGGTATGTGATGCACTCTATATAACCCATGATTGCTGGTATGTGATGCACTCTATATAACCCATGATTGCTGGTATGTGATGCACTCTATATAACCCATGATTGCTGGTATGTGATGCTCTCTATATAACCCATGATTGCTGGTATGTGACGCACTCTATATAACCCATGATTGCTGGTATGTGATGCACTCTATATAACCCATGATTGCTGGTATGTGACGCACTCTATATAACCCATGATTGCTGGTATGTGATGTACTCTCTATATAACCCATGATTGCTGGTATGTGATGCTCTCTATATAACCCATGATTGCTGGTATGTGATGCTCTCTATATAACCCATGATTGCTGGTATGTGATGCTCTCTATATAACCCATGATTGCTGGTATGTGATGCACTCTATATAACCCATGATTGCTGGTATGTGACGCACTCTATGTAACCCATGATTGCTGGTATGTGATGCTCTCTATATAACCCATGATTGCTGGTATGTGACGCACTCTATATAACCCATGATTGCTGGTATGTGATGCTCTCTATATAACCCATGATTGCTGGTATGTGATGCTCTCTATATAACCCATGATTGCTGGTATGTGACGCACTCTATATAACCCATGATTGCTGGTATGTGACGCACTCTATATAACCCATGATTGCTGGTATGTGATGCACTCTATATAACCCATGATTGCTGGTATGTGATGCTCTCTATATAACCCATGATTGCTGGTATGTGATGCTCTCTATATAAACCATGATTGCTGGTATGTGATGCACTCTATATAAACCATGATTGCTGGTATGTGATGCTCTCTATATAACCCATGATTGCTGGTATGTGATGCTCTCTATATAACCCATAATTGCTGGTATGTGATGCACTCTATATAACCCATGATTGCTGGTATGTGATGCACTCTATATAACCCATGATTGCTGGTATGTGATGCTCTCTATATAACCCATGATTGCTGGTATGTGATGCTCTCTATATAAACCATGATTGCTGGTATGTGATGCACTCTATATAAACCATGATTGCTGGTATGTGATGCTCTCTATATAACCCATGATTGCTGGTATGTGATGCACTCTATATAACCCATGATTGCTGGTATGTGATGCTCTCTATATAAACCATGATTGCTGGTATGTGACGCACTCTATATAACCCATGATTGCTGGTATGTGATGCTCTCTATATAACCCATGATTGCTGGTATGTGATGCAGTCTATATAACCCATGATTGCTGGTATGTGATGCTCTCTATATAACCCATGATTGCTGGTATGTGATGCACTCTATATAACCCATGATTGCTGGTATGTGATGCACACTATATAACCCATGATTGCTGGTATGTGACGCACTCTATATAACCCATGATTGCTGGTATGTGACGCTCTCTATATAACCCATGATTGCTGGTATGTGATGCTCTCTATATAACCCATGATTGCTGGTATGTGATGCACTCTATATAACCCATGATTGCTGGTATGTGATGTACTCTATATAACCCATGATTGCTGGTATGTGATGCTCTCTATATAACCCATGATTGCTGGTATGTGATGCACACTATATAACCCATGATTGCTGGTATGTGATGCACTCTATATAACCCATGATTGCTGGTATGTGATGCACTCTATATAACCCATGATTGCTGGTATGTGATGCACACTATATAACCCATGATTGCTGGTATGTGATGCACTCTATATAACCCATGATTGCTGGTATGTGATGCTCTCTATATAACCCATGATTGCTGGTATGTGATGCTCTCTATATAACCCATGATTGCTGGTATGTGATGCACTCTATATAACCCATGATTGCTGGTATGTGATGCACACTATATAACCCATGATTGCTGGTATGTGACGCACTCTATATAACCCATGATTGCTGGTATGTGATGCTCTCTATATAACCCATGATTGCTGGTATGTGATGCACTCTATATAACCCATGATTGCTGGTATGTGATGTACTCTATATAACCCATGATTGCTGGTATGTGATGCTCTCTATATAACCCATGATTGCTGGTATGTGACGCACTCTATATAACCCATGATTGCTGGTATGTGATGCTCTCTATATAAACCATGATTGCTGGTATGTGATGCTCTCTATATAACCCATGATTGCTGGTATGTGACGCACTCTATATAACCCATGATTGCTGGTATGTGATGCTCTCTATATAACCCATGATTGCTGGTATGTGATGCTCTCTATATAACCCATGATTGCTGGTATGTGATGCTGTCTATATAAACCATGATTGCTGGTATGTGATGCTCTCTATATAACCCATGATTGCTGGTATGTGATGCTCTCTATATAACCCATGATTGCTGGTATGTGATGCACTCTATATAAACCATGATTGCTGGTATGTGATGCACTCTATATAACCCATGATTGCTGGTATGTGACGCACTCTATATAACCCATGATTGCTGGTATGTGATGCACTCTATATAACCCATGATTGCTGGTATGTGATGCTCTCTATATAACCCATGATTGCTGGTATGTGACGCTCTCTATATAAACCATGATTGCTGGTATGTGATGCTCTCTATATAACCCATGATTGCTGGTATGTGATGCACACTATATAACCCATGATTGCTGGTATGTGATGCTCTCTATATAACCCATGATTGCTGGTATGTGATGCTCTCTATATAACCCATGATTGCTGGTATGTGATGCACACTATATAACCCATGATTGCTGGTATGTGATGCTCTCTATATAACCCATGATTGCTGGTATGTGATGCACTCTATATAACCCATGATTGCTGGTATGTGATGTACTCTATATAACCCATGATTGCTGGTATGTGATACACTCTATATAACCCATGATTGCTGGTATGTGATGCTCTCTATATACACCATGATTGCTGGTATGTGATGCTCTCTATATAACCCATGATTGCTGGTATGTGATGCACTCTATATAACCCATGATTGCTGGTATGTGATGCTCTCTATATAACCCATGATTGCTGGTATGTGATGCACTCTATATAACCCATGATTGCTGGTATGTGATGCTCTCTATATAACCCATGATTGCTGGTATGTGATGCACTCTATATAACCCATGATTGCTGGTATGTGATGCTCTCTATATAACCCATGATTGCTGGTATGTGATGCTCTCTATATAACCCATGATTGCTGGTATGTGATGCACTCTATATATAACCCATGATTGCTGGTATGTGATGCACTCTATATAAACCATGATTGCTGGTATGTGACGCTCTCTATATAACCCATGATTGCTGGTATGTGATGCACTCTATATAACCCATGATTGCTGGTATGTGATGTACTCTATATAACCCATGATTGCTGGTATGTGATGCTCTCTATATAACCCATGATTGCTGGTATGTGATGCTCTCTATATAAACCATGATTGCTGGTATGTGATGTACTCTATATAAACCATGATTGCTGGTATGTGATGCACTCTATATAACCCATGATTGCTGGTATGTGACGCTCTCTATATAACCCATGATTGCTGGTATGTGATGCTCTCTATATAACCCATGATTGCTGGTATGTGATGCTCTCTATATAAACCATGATTGCTGGTATGTGATGCACTCTATATAACCCATGATTGCTGGTATGTGATGCACTCTATATAAACCATGATTGCTGGTATGTGATGCTCTCTATATAACCCATGATTGCTGGTATGTGATGCACTCTATATAACCCATGATTGCTGGTATGTGATGTACTCTATATAACCCATGATTGCTGGTATGTGATGTACTCTATATAACCCATGATTGCTGGTATGTGATGTACTCTATATAACCCATGATTGCTGGTATGTGATGCTCTCTATATAAACCATGATTGCTGGTATGTGATGCTCTCTATATAACCCATGATTGCTGGTATGTGACGCTCTCTATATAACCCATGATTGCTGGTATGTGATGCTCTCTATATAACCCATGATTGCTGGTATGTGATGCTCTCTATATAAACCATGATTGCTGGTATGTGATGCACTCTATATAACCCATGATTGCTGGTATGTGATGCACTCTATATAAACCATGATTGCTGGTATGTGATGTACTCTATATAACCCATGATTGCTGGTATGTGACGCACTCTATATAACCCATGATTGCTGGTATGTGATGCTCTCTATATAACCCATGATTGCTGGTATGTGATGCACTCTATATAAACCATGAGTGCTGGTATGTGATGCTCTCTATATAACCCATGATTGCTGGTATGTGATGCTCTCTATATAACCCATGATTGCTGGTATGTGATGCTCTCTATATAACCCATGATTGCTGGTATGTGACGCTCTCTATATAACCCATGATTGCTGGTATGTGATGCTCTCTATATAAACCATGATTGCTGGTATGTGATGCACTCTATATAACCCATGATTGCTGGTATGTGATGTACTCTATATAACCCATGATTGCTGGTATGTGATGCACTCTATATAACCCATGATTGCTGGTATGTGATGCACTCTATATAACCCATGATTGCTGGTATGTGATGCACTCTATATAACCCATGATTGCTGGTATGTGACGCACTCTATATAAACCATGAGTGCTGGTATGTGACGCACTCTATATAACCCATGATTGCTGGTATGTGATGCTCTCTATATAACCCATGATTGCTGGTATGTGATGCTCTCTATATAACCCATGATTGCTGGTATGTGATGCACTCTATATAACCCATGATTGCTGGTATGTGATGTACTCTATATAACCCATGATTGCTGGTATGTGATGCTCTCTATATAACCCATGATTGCTGGTATGTGATGCTCTCTATATAACCCATGATTGCTGGTATGTGATGTACTCTATATAACCCATGATTGCTGGTATGTGATGTACTCTATATAACCCATGATTGCTGGTATGTGATGCTCTCTATATAAACCATGATTGCTGGTATGTGATGCTCTCTATATAACCCATGATTGCTGGTATGTGACGCTCTCTATATAACCCATGATTGCTGGTATGTGATGCTCTCTATATAACCCATGATTGCTGGTATGTGATGCTCTCTATATAAACCATGATTGCTGGTATGTGATGCACTCTATATAACCCATGATTGCTGGTATGTGATGCACTCTATATAACCCATGATTGCTGGTATGTGATGCTCTCTATATAACCCATGATTGCTGGTATGTGATGTACTCTATATAACCCATGATTGCTGGTATGTGATGCACTCTATATAACCCATGATAGCTGGTATGTGATGCACTCTATATAACCCATGATTGCTGGTATGTGATGCACTCTATATAACCCATGATTGCTGGTATGTGATGCTCTCTATATAACCCATGATTGCTGGTATGTGATGCTCTCTATATACACCATGATTGCTGGTATGTGATGCACTCTATATAACCCATGATTGCTGGTATGTGATGCACTCTATATAACCCATGATTGCTGGTATGTGATGCTCTCTATATAAACCATGATTGCTGGTATGTGATGCACTCTATATAACCCATGATTGCTGGTATGTGATGCTCTCTATATACACCATGATTGCTGGTATGTGATGCACTCTATATAACCCATGATTGCTGGTATGTGATGCACTCTATATAACCCATTATTGCTGGTATGTGATGCTCTCTATATAAACCATGATTGCTGGTATGTGATGTACTCTATATAAACCATGATTGCTGGTATGTGACGCTCTCTATATAACCCATGATTGCTGGTATGTGATGCACTCTATATAACCCATGATTGCTGGTATGTGATGCTCTCTATATAACCCATGATTGCTGGTATGTGATGCACTCTATATAAACCATGATTGCTGGTATGTGATACACTCTATATAACCCATGATTGCTGGTATGTGACGCACTCTATATAACCCATGATTGCTGGTATGTGATGCACTCTATATAACCCATGATTGCTGGTATGTGATGCTCTCTATATAACCCATGATTGCTGGTATGTGACGCTCTCTATATAACCCATGATTGCTGGTATGTGATGCTCTCTATATAACCCATGATTGCTGGTATGTGATGCTCTCTATATAACCCATGATTGCTGGTATGTGATGCACTCTATATAACCCATGATTGCTGGTATGTGATGCACTCTATATAACCCATGATTGCTGGTATGTGATGCTCTCTATATAACCCATGATTGCTGGTATGTGATGCTCTCTATATAACCTATGATTGCTGGTATGTGATGCACTCTATATAACCCATGATTGCTGGTATGTGATGCACTCTATATAACCCATGATTGCTGGTATGTGATGCTCTCTATATAACCCATGATTGCTGGTATGTGATGCTCTCTATATAACCCATGATTGCTGGTATGTGATGCGCTCTATATAACCCATGATTGCTGGTATGTGATGCTCTCTATATAAACCATGATTGCTGGTATGTGATGCTCTCTATATAAACCATGATTGCTGGTATGTGATGCTCTCTATATAACCCATGATTGCTGGTATGTGACGCACTCTATATAAACCATGATTGCTGGTATGTGATGCTCTCTATATAACCCATGATTGCTGGTATGTGATGCTCTCTATATAAACCATGATTGCTGGTATGTGATGCACTCTATATAACCCATGATTGCTGGTATGTGATGCTCTCTATATAACCCATGATTGCTGGTATGTGATGCTCTCTATATAACCCATGATTGCTGGTATGTGATGCTCTCTATATAAACCATGATTGCTGGTATGTGATGCACTCTATATAAACCATGATTGCTGGTATGTGATGCTCTCTATATAACCCATGATTGCTGGTATGTGATGCTCTCTATATAACCCATGATTGCTGGTATGTGATGCTCTCTATATAACCCATGATTGCTGGTATGTGATGCTCTCTATATAACCCATGATTGCTGGTATGTGATGCTCTCTATATAAACCATGATTGCTGGTATGTGATGCTCTCTATATAACCCATGATTGCTGGTATGTGATGCTCTCTATATAACCCATGATTGCTGGTATGTGATGCTCTCTATATAACCCATGATTGCTGGTATGTGATGCTCTCTATATAAACCATGATTGCTGGTATGTGATGCTCTCTATATAACCCATGATTGCTGGTATGTGATGCTCTCTATATAACCCATGATTGCTGGTATGTGATGCTCTCTATATAACCCATGATTGCTGGTATGTGATGCTCTCTATATAACCCATGATTGCTGGTATGTGATGCTCTCTATATAACCCATGATTGCTGGTATGTGATGCTCTCTATATAAACCATGATTGCTGGTATGTGATGCTCTCTATATAACCCATGATTGCTGGTATGTGATGCTCTCTATATAACCCATGATTGCTGGTATGTGATGCTCTCTATATAAACCATGATTGCTGGTATGTGATGCTCTCTATATAACCCATGATTGCTGGTATGTGATGCTCTCTATATAACCCATGATTGCTGGTATGTGATGCTCTCTATATAACCCATGATTGCTGGTATGTGATGCTCTCTATATAACCCATGATTGCTGGTATGTGATGCACTCTATATAACCCATGATTGCTGGTATGTGATGCTCTCTATATAACCCATGATTGCTGGTATGTGATGCTCTCTATATAACCCATGATTGCTGGTATGTGATGCTCTCTATATAACCCATGATTGCTGGTATGTGATGCTCTCTATATAAACCATGATTGCTGGTATGTGATGCTCTCTATATAACCCATGATTGCTGGTATGTGATGCACTCTATATAACCCATGATTGCTGGTATGTGATGCACTCTATATAACCCATGATTGCTGGTATGTGATGCTCTCTATATAACCGGTTGTGATGGTGCATTATATGTGGTTTATTGTGAGTCCTCAGCAGAGAGGGATAACTCTCTAATCAAGTACCACAGGTCGTGTCTCCAGCCTATGGACAATTGGACGAGTCAGAGGTGAAGTCCACAAGACAAAGTGTTGTCATTGTCCAGACCCCACAGGGGGTCATCAGGAGGCACCACAGTTATATTCAGCTCAGGTGCAGACCAGCAATCAAGGGTGATCCAATTATCTTCCCCATTGTGTTCTCATCCTGGCTGTGGCAATCCACATAATAGCACAAAGGACCACAACTCACTTACAGACAGTGTATGACTACAAACTAAAGTCATTATAATGATGGTGACTAGAAACTGCAAAGATGTTCCTCCCCCTGAGGGGATATAAGGGCTTGTCCTGGGGAGGATGGAGATCTTCTGGATTTAGACCTTCAGGAGAGCTGAAGCTGAGGCCAGCGCTCTGAAGATGTTCCTGTGATCACCTTATCTTGTGGACTGTGTGTTGTTCCTGCATTGAACGTGACTTGTTCTGTCAACATTGGATGCAATAAACCCTGTTGGAGTTGCCCTGTCGTCTCTGGCTCTGTTGATCGTGTATTAACCTAACGAACCCCATGACAACTGGTGTCAGAAGTGGGATCAACAGAGTGCAGGAGAGATGGACAGAGGTCTGCACACCAGGATGTCTATCGTGAGGAGAGCAATTGTGTTTTACCAGGAGGCAATGGACTGCCTTGGACCAAAGTTTACAGAAGACATTGAATGTTGGGCTTGGGATAAGTCTCTGACTATGGCAAGGAAGGAACAAGTTCTTGTGCGAGCTCGGGAGTTGCACCAGGAGACCATGGATGCTCTGGGATGTTTGGCCTCCAACGATGATAAGTTCTGGGACTGGGACTGGAATTGGTGTCTGGCAACAGCGGAGCGAGAGGTGCCGCAAACATGGTGTGAACGGCCAGCACAGTGTTATAAGGATTGTGCTGCTGCTCCAGGCTCTGATCGCTACAGATCTCCAGAGAAAGCTCCAGAGTGTCCTGAGGTGAGTGATGTGACGTCTGTGGGCAGCTTATACCATAAGACATGGGAGCACCAGGAGGAAGTAAAGGATTCTGGGCTTGATTCAGGACCGGAAGGAGTGCATACAGGGGATGTCAATGTATCTGCAGAAACGGGTCCTGTGGATGATGAAGATGCAGGAGATGTGGCTAGCACTGGTGTGGATGATGACACAGGAGATATAACTAGCACTGGTGTGGATGATGAGGACACAGGCGATATAACTAGCACTGGACCTCCTGAAACCTTTGGCACTGAGATCACCAGTGCCAGTTCTGAAAGCCCAACTGAGGTTAAGTCACACGATACAGCCCCACTAGTGAGCAATGATGTTTGTGCTTCTCCTGGCGATGTGTTTCCTGCATTCCCTTCACCCCAGGATTTCCAAGAGGTTGAGGAATCCAGCTGTATTATTACCTTGAGGTCTGATTTGTCTTTGTCCAGTGATGTTGTGGATATTACGGTCAGTATGGCCTCTCCAAGTGCACAGTCTTCCAACATGGATGAGGATGACACTGGAGTGTCAGCGAGTTGTATGGTGGAAGGAGTGTTGGAGGAGCAAGACTGCGAAGGACAAAAAGACACTGGTCCCAACAGCAGTGATGACCTTCATGATGGTGAGACTTCAGACCCTTTTCAAATATGCCCATGGCCCTTGTTTTCTCAAACCGATTGGACTTCTATCTCCCCATCTTCTGCCACCAACTTCTCTGGACTCACTACAATTCTGAACAGTGACTGTATTTTCTGGAATGATCTTTGCCTGGGTGATGGGTCAGATAGCCGGCCAGCATTACCCAATATATTGTGGTGGGATGCAGTGGGGAGGAAAGCGTCTGGATGGGCCATGTGGAGTCTGCAGAAACCTGTAAACTGGATAAAAGGTCCCAAGAAACCCCCTGACCCCAGAGACTCCATCTCACGGGCGGGACTGTCCTGGAGGCCTCCGGATCAGCTCTTCCAAAGTGAACAGATGACGTGGAACTTTTGTGGAAGTGTCTTGAACTTTGTGATTGTGTTTCCAGACATTGCTCTTAGCCCCGGATATACATGTGCACTGGACTTTCTTTACAGCCTGTGGACTGTTCTTATTGAACTGTAATAAGTGGCTTATGAGTGAGGTGGCCAGCGGCCTGTGTAGGCCACATGGCCAGCTCACTTATTATATGAGGGGAGAGGTTGTGATGGTGCATTATATGTGGTTTATTGTGAGTCCTCAGCAGAGAGGGATAACTCTCTAATCAAGTACCACAGGTCGTGTCTCCAGCCTATGGACAATTGGACGAGTCAGAGGTGAAGTCCACAAGACAAAGTGTTGTCATTGTCCAGACCCCACAGGGGGTCATCAGGAGGCACCACAGTTATATTCAGCTCAGGTGCAGACCAGCAATCAAGGGTGATCCAATTATCTTCCCCATTGTGTTCTCATCCTGGCTGTGGCAATCCACATAATAGCACAAAGGACCACAACTCACTTACAGACAGTGTATGACTACAAACTAAAGTCATTATAATGATGGTGACTAGAAACTGCCAAGATGTTCCTCCCCCTGAGTGGATATAAGGGCTTGTCCTGGGGAGGATGGAGATCTTCTGGATTTAGACCTTCAGGAGAGCTGAAGCTGAGGCCAGCGCTCTGAAGATGTTCCTGTGATCACCTTATCTTGTGGACTGTGTGTTGTTCCTGCATTGAACGTGACTTGTTCTGTCAACATTGGATGCAATAAACCCTGTTGGAGTTGCCCTGTCGTCTCTGGCTCTGTTGATCGTGTATTAACCTAACGAACCCCATGACACCCATGATTGCTGGTATGTGATGCTCTCTATATAACCCATGATTGCTGGTATGTGATGCTCTCTATATAAACCATGATTGCTGGTATGTGATGCTCTCTATATAAACCATGATTGCTGGTATGTGATGCTCTCTATATAACCCATGATTGCTGGTATGTGATGCTCTCTATATAAACCATGATTGCTGGTATGTGATGCTCTCTATATAACCCATGATTGCTGGTATGTGATGCTCTCTATATAACCCATGATTGCTGGTATGTGATGCTCTCTATATAAACCATGATTGCTGGTATGTGATGCTCTCTATATAACCCATGATTGCTGGTATGTGATGCTCTCTATATAACCCATGATTGCTGGTATGTGATGCTCTCTATATAACCCATGATTGCTGGTATGTGATGCTCTCTATATAACCCATGATTGCTGGTATGTGATGCACTCTATATAACCCATGATTGCTGGTATGTGATGCTCTCTATATAACCCATGATTGCTGGTATGTGATGCTCTCTATATAACCCATGATTGCTGGTATGTGATGCTCTCTATATAACCCATGATTTCTGGTATGTGATGCTCTCTATATAACCCATGATTGCTGGTATGTGATGCTCTCTATATAACCCATGATTGCTGGTATGTGATGCTCTCTATATAACCCATGATTGCTGGTATGTGATGCTCTCTATATAACCCATGATTGCTGGTATGTGATGCTCTCTATATAACCCATGATTGCTGGTATGTGATGCTCTCTATATAAACCATGATTGCTGGTATGTGATGCTCTCTATATAACCCATGATTGCTGGTATGTGATGCTCTCTATATAACCCATGATTGCTGGTATGTGATGCTCTCTATATAAACCATGATTGCTGGTATGTGATGCTCTCTATATAACCCATGATTGCTGGTATGTGATGCTCTCTATATAACCCATGATTGCTGGTATGTGATGCTCTCTATATAACCCATGATTGCTGGTATGTGATGCACTCTATATAACCCATGATTGCTGGTATGTGATGCTCTCTATATAACCCATGATTGCTGGTATGTGATGCACTCTATATAACCCATGATTGCTGGTATGTGATGCTCTCTATATAACCCATGATTGCTGGTATGTGATGCTCTCTATATAACCCATGATTGCTGGTATGTGATGCTCTCTATATAAACCATGATTGCTGGTATGTGATGCTCTCTATATAACCCATGATTGCTGGTATGTGATGCTCTCTATATAACCCATGATTGCTGGTATGTGATGCTCTCTATATAACCCATGATTGCTGGTATGTGATGCTCTCTATATAACCCATGATTGCTGGTATGTGATGCTCTCTATATAAACCATGATTGCTGGTATGTGATGCTCTCTATATAACCCATGATTGCTGGTATGTGATGCGCTCTATATAACCCATGATTGCTGGTATGTGATGCTCTCTATATAACCCATGATTGCTGGTATGTGATGCTCTCTATATAAACCATGATTGCTGGTATGTGATGCTCTCTATATAACCCATGATTGCTGGTATGTGATGCACTCTATATAACCCATGATTGCTGGTATGTGACGCACTCTATATAACCCATGATTGCTGGTATGTGATGCTCTCTATATAACCCATGATTGCTGGTATGTGATGCGCTCTATATAACCCATGATTGCTGGTATGTGATGCGCTCTATATAACCCATGATTGCTGGTATGTGATGCTCTCTATATAACCCATGATTGCTGGTATGTGATGCACTCTATATAACCCATGATTGCTGGTATGTGATGCTCTCTATATAACCCATGATTGCTGGTATGTGACGCACTCTATATAACCCATGATTGCTGGTATGTGATGCACTCTATATAACCCATGATTGCTGGTATGTGATGCTGTCTATATAAACCATGATTGCTGGTATGTGATGCACTCTATATAACCCATGATTGCTGGTATGTGATGTACTCTATATAACCCATGATTGCTGGTATGTGACGCACTCTATATAACCCATGATTGCTGGTATGTGATGCACTCTATATAACCCATGATTGCTGGTATGTGATGCACTCTATATAACCCATGATTGCTGATATGTGCTGCTCTCTATATAACCCATGATTGCAGGTATGTGATGCACTCTATATAAAACATGATTGCTGGTATGTGATGCACTCTATATAACCCATGATTGCTGGTATGTGACGTACTCTATATAACCCATGATTGCTGGTATGTGATGCTCTCTATATAACCCATGATTGCTGGTATGTGATGCACTCTATATAACCCATGATTGCTGGTATGTGACGCTCTCTATATAACCCATGATTGCTGGTATGTGATGCACTCTATATAACCCATGATTGCTGGTATGTGATGCACTCTATATAACCCATGATTGCTGGTATGTGATGCACTCTATATAACCCATGATTGCTGGTATGTGATGCTCTCTATATAACCCATGATTGCTGGTATGTGATGCTCTCTATATAACCCATGATTGCTGGTATGTGATGCTCTCTATATAAACCATGATTGCTGGTATGTGATGCTCTCTATATAACCCATGATTGCTGGTATGTGATGCTCTCTATATAAACCATGATTGCTGGTATGTGATGCTCTCTATATAACCCATGATTGCTGGTATGTGATGCTCTCTATATAACCCATGATTGCTGGTATGTGATGCTCTCTATATAAACCATGATTGCTGGTATGTGATGCTCTCTATATAACCCATGATTGCTGGTATGTGATGCTCTCTATATAACCCATGATTGCTGGTATGTGATGCTCTCTATATAACCCATGATTGCTGGTATGTGATGCTCTCTATATAACCCATGATTGCTGGTATGTGATGCTCTCTATATAACCCATGATTGCTGGTATGTGATGCACTCTATATAACCCATGATTGCTGGTATGTGATGCTCTCTATATAACCCATGATTGCTGGTATGTGATGTACTCTATATAACCCATGATTGCTGGTATGTGATGCTCTCTATATAACCCATGATTGCTGGTATGTGATGCTCTCTATATAACCCATGATTGCTGGTATGTGATGCTCTCTATATAACCCATGATTGCTGGTATGTGATGCTCTCTATATAACCCATGATTGCTGGTATGTGATGCACTCTATATAACCCATGATTGCTGGTATGCGATGCTGTCTATATAACCCATGATTGCTGGTATGCGATGCTCTCTATATAACCCATGATTGCTGGTATGTGATGCACTCTATATAACCCATGATTGCTGGTATGTGATGCTCTCTATATAACCCATGATTGCTGGTATGTGATGCACTCTATATAACCCATGATTGCTGGTATGTGATGCGCTCTATATAAACCATGATTGCTGGTATGTGATGCTCTCTATATAACCCATGATTGCTGGTATGTGATGCTCTCTATATAACCCATGATTGCTGGTATGTGATGCGCTCTATATAACCCATGATTGCTGGTATGTGATGCACTCTATATAACCCATGATTGCTGGTATGTGATGCTCTCTATATAACCCATGATTGCTGGTATGTGATGCTCTCTATATAACCCATGATTGCTGGTATGTGATGCTCTCTATATAACCCATGATTGCTGGTATGTGATGCTCTCTATATAACCCATGATTGCTGGTATGTGATGCTCTCTATATAAACCATGATTGCTGGTATGTGATGCGCTCTATATAACCCATGATTGCTGGTATGTGATGCTCTCTATATAACCCATGATTGCTGGTATGTGATGCGCTCTATATAACCCATGATTGCTGGTATGTGATGCTCTCTATATAACCCATGATTGCTGGTATGTGATGCTCTCTATATAACCCATGATTGCTGGTATGTGATGCACTCTATATAACCCATGATTGCTGGTATGTGATGCGCTCTATATAACCCATGATTGCTGGTATGTGATGCTCTCTATATAAACCATGATTGCTGGTATGTGATGCTCTCTATATAACCCATGATTGCAGGTATGTGATGCACTCTATATAACCCATGATTGCTGGTATGTGACGCACTCTATATAACCCATGATTGCTGGTATGTGATGCTCTCTATATAACCCATGATTGCTGGTATGTGATGCTCTCTATATAACCCATGATTGCTGGTATGTGATGCTCTCTATATAACCCATGATTGCTGGTATGTGATGCTCTCTATATAACCCATGATTGCTGGTATGTGATGCGCTCTATATAACCCATGATTGCTGGTATGTGATGCACTCTATATAACCCATGATTGCTGGTATGTGATGCTCTCTATATAACCCATGATTGCTGGTATGTGATGCTCTCTATATAACCCATGATTGCTGGTATGTGATGCTCTCTATATAAACCATGATTGCTGGTATGTGATGCTCTCTATATAACCCATGATTGCAGGTATGTGATGCACTCTATATAACCCATGATTGCTGGTATGTGACGCACTCTATATAACCCATGATTGCTGGTATGTGATGCTCTCTATATAACCCATGATTGCTGGTATGTGATGCGCTCTATATAAACCATGATTGCTGGTATGTGATGCTCTCTATATAACCCATGATTGCTGGTATGTGATGCTCTCTATATAACCCATGATTGCTGGTATGTGATGCGCTCTATATAACCCATGATTGCTGGTATGTGATGCACTCTATATAACCCATGATTGCTGGTATGTGATGCTCTCTATATAACCCATGATTGCTGGTATGTGATGCTCTCTATATAACCCATGATTGCTGGTATGTGATGCTCTCTATATAAACCATGATTGCTGGTATGTGATGCGCTCTATATAACCCATGATTGCTGGTATGTGATGCTCTCTATATAACCCATGATTGCTGGTATGTGATGCGCTCTATATAACCCATGATTGCTGGTATGTGATGCTCTCTATATAACCCATGATTGCTGGTATGTGATGCTCTCTATATAACCCATGATTGCTGGTATGTGATGCACTCTATATAACCCATGATTGCTGGTATGTGATGCGCTCTATATAACCCATGATTGCTGGTATGTGATGCTCTCTATATAACCCATGATTGCTGGTATGTGATGCTCTCTATATAACCCATGATTGCAGGTATGTGATGCACTCTATATAACCCATGATTGCTGGTATGTGACGCACTCTATATAACCCATGATTGCTGGTATGTGATGCTCTCTATATAACCCATGATTGCTGGTATGTGATGCACTCTATATAACCCATGATTGCTGGTATGTGATGCACTCTATATAACCCATGATTGCTGGTATGTGATGCAATCTATATAACCCATGATTGCTGGTATGTGATGCTCTCTATATAACCCATGATTGCTGGTATGTGATGCACTCTATATAACCCATGATTGCTGGTATGTGATGCACTCTATATAAACCATGATTGCTGGTATGTGATGCTCTCTATATAACCCATGATTGCTGGTATGTGATGCAGTCTATATAACCCATGATTGCTGGTATGTGATGCACTCTATATAAACCATGATTGCTGGTATGTGATGTACTCTATATAAACCATGATTGCTGGTATGTGATGCACTCTATATAACCCACGATTGCTGGTATGTGACGCTCTCTATATAACCCATGATTGCTGGTATGTGATGCAGTCTATATAACCCATGATTGCTGGTATGTGATGCACTCTATATAAACCATGATTGCTGGTATGTGATGCTCTCTATTTAACCCATGATTGCAGGTATGTGATGCTCTCTATATAACCCATGATTGCTGGTATGTGATGCACTCTATATAACCCATGATTGCTGGTATGTGATGCTCTCTATATAACCCATGATTGCTGGTATGTGATGCTCTCTATATAAACCATGATTGCTGGTATGTGATGCACTCTATATAAACCATGATTGCTGGTATGTGATGCACTCTATATAACCCATGATTGCTGGTATGTGATGCTCTCTATATAACCCATGATTGCTGGTATGTGATGCTCTCTATATAACCCATGATTGCTGGTATGTGATGCTCTCTATATAACCCATGATTGCTGGTATGTGATGCTCTCTATATAACCCATGATTGCTGGTATGTGATGCTCTCTATATAACCCATGATTGCTGGTATGTGATGCTCTCTATATAACCCATGATTGCTGGTATGTGATGCTCTCTATATAAACCATGATTGCTGGTATGTGATGCGCTCTATATAACCCATGATTGCTGGTATGTGATGCTCTCTATATAACCCATGATTGCTGGTATGTGATGCACTCTATATAAACCATGATTGCTGGTATGTGATGCTCTCTATATAACCCATGATTGCTGGTATGTGATGCACTCTATATAACCCATGATTGCTGGTATGTGATGCTCTCTATATAACCCATGATTGCTGGTATGTGATGCACTCTATATAACCCATGATTGCTGGTATGTGATGCACTCTATATAAACCATGAGTGCTGGTATGTGATGCACTCTATATAACCCATGATTGCTGGTATGTGATGCTCTCTATATAACCCATGATTGCTGGTATGTGATGCACTCTATATAAACCATGATTGCTGGTATGTGATGTACTCTATATAACCCATGATTGCTGGTATGTGATGCACTCTATATACACCATGATTGCTGGTATGTGATGCTCTCTATATAACCCATGATTGCTGGTATGTGATGCGCTCTATATAACCCATGATTGCTGGTATGTGATGCACTCTATATAAACCATGATTGCTGGTATGTGACGCACTCTATATAAACCATGATTGCTGGTATGTGATGTACTCTATATAAACCATGATTGCTGGTATGTGACGCTCTCTATATAACCCATGATTGCTGGTATGTGATGCAGTCTATATAACCCATGATTGCTGGTATGTGATGCTCTCTATATAACCCATGATTGCTGGTATGTGATGCACTCTATATAACCCATGATTGCTGGTATGTGATGCTCTCTATATAACCCATGATTGCTGGTATGTGATGCTGTCTATATAACCCATGATTGCTGGTATGTGATGTACTCTATATAACCCATGATTGCTGGTATGTGATGTTCTCTATATAAACCATGATTGCTGGTATGTGATGTACTCTATATAACCCATGATTGCTGGTATGTGATGTACTCTATATAACCCATGATTGCTGGTATGTGATGCACTCTATATAACCCATGATTGCTGGTATGTGATGCTCTCTATATAACCCATGATTGCTGGTATGTGATGCACTCTATATAACCCATGATTGCTGGTATGTGATGCTCTCTATATAACCCATGATTGCTGGTATGTGATGCACTCTATATAACCCATGATTGCTGGTATGTGATGCACTCTATATAAACCATGAGTGCTGGTATGTGATGCACTCTATATAACCCATGATTGCTGGTATGTGATGCTCTCTATATAACCCATGATTGCTGGTATGTGATGCACTCTATATAAACCATGATTGCTGGTATGTGATGTACTCTATATAACCCATGATTGCTGGTATGTGATGCACTCTATATACACCATGATTGCTGGTATGTGATGCTCTCTATATAACCCATGATTGCTGGTATGTGATGCGCTCTATATAACCCATGATTGCTGGTATGTGATGCACTCTATATAAACCATGATTGCTGGTATGTGACGCACTCTATATAAACCATGATTGCTGGTATGTGATGTACTCTATATAAACCATGATTGCTGGTATGTGACGCTCTCTATATAACCCATGATTGCTGGTATGTGATGCTCTCTATATAACCCATGATTGCTGGTATGTGATGCGCTCTATATAACCCATGATTGCTGGTATGTGATGCGCTCTATATAACCCATGATTGCTGGTATGTGATGCGCTCTATATAACCCATGATTGCTGGTATGTGATGCTCTCTATATAACCCATGATTGCTGGTATGTGATGCACTCTATATAACCCATGATTGCTGGTATGTGATGCAGTCTATATAACCCATGATTGCTGGTATGTGATGCTCTCTATATAACCCATGATTGCTGGTATGTGATGCACTCTATATAACCCATGATTGCTGGTATGTGATGCTCTCTATATAACCCATGATTGCTGGTATGTGATGCTGTCTATATAACCCATGATTGCTGGTATGTGATGTACTCTATATAACCCATGATTGCTGGTATGTGATGTTCTCTATATAAACCATGATTGCTGGTATGTGATGTACTCTATATAACCCATGATTGCTGGTATGTGATGTACTCTATATAACCCATGATTGCTGGTATGTGATGCACTCTATATAACCCATGATTGCTGGTATGTGATGCACTCTATATAACCCATGATTGCTGGTATGTGATGTGCTCTATATAACCCATGATTGCTGGTATGTGATGCACTCTATATAACCCATGATTGCTGGTATGTGATGCTCTCTATATAACCCATGATTGCTGGTATGTGATGCACTCTATATAACCCATGATTGCTGGTATGTGATGCTCTCTATATAACCCATGATTGCTGGTATGTGATGCACTCTATATAACCCATGATTGCTGGTATGTGATGCTCTCTATATAACCCATGATTGCTGGTATGTGATGCTCTCTATATAACCCATGATTGCTGGTATGTGATGCACTCTATATAAACCATGAGTGCTGGTATGTGATGTACTCTATATAACCCATGATTGCTGGTATGTGATGTTCTCTATATAACCCATGATTGCTGGTATGTGACGCACTCTATATAACCCATGATTGCTGGTATGTGACGCTCTCTATATAACCCATGATTGCTGGTATGTGACGCTCTCTATATAACCCATGATTGCTGGTATGTGATGCACTCTATATAACCCATGATTGCTGGTATGTGACGTACTCTATATAACCCATGATTGCTGGTATGTGATGCACTCTATATAACCCATGATTGCTGGTATGTGATGCACTCTATATAACCCATGATTGCTGGTATGTGACGCTCTCTATATAACCCATGATTGCTGGTATGTGACGCTCTCTATATAACCCATGATTGCTGGTATGTGATGCACTCTATATAACCCATGATTGCTGGTATGTGACGTACTCTATATAACCCATGATTGCTGGTATGTGATGCACTCTATATAACCCATGATTGCTGGTATGTGATGCACTCTATATAACCCATGATTGCTGGTATGTGATGCACTCTATATAAACCATGATTGCTGGTATGTGACGCACTCTATATAACCCATGATTGCTGGTATGTGATGTACTCTATATAACCCATGATTGCTGGTATGTGATGCACTCTATATAACCCATGATTGCTGGTATGTGATGCACTCTATATAACCCATGATTGCTGGTATGTGATGCTCTCTATATAACCCATGATTGCTGGTATGTGATGCTCTCTATATAACCATGATTGCTGGTATGTGATGCACTCTATATAACCCATGATTGCTGGTATTTGATGCACTCTATATAACCCATGATTGCTGGTATGTGATGCACTCTATATAACCCATGATTGCTGGTATGTGATGCACTCTATATAACCCATGATTGCTGGTATGTGATGCACTCTATATAACCCATGATTGCTGGTATGTGACGCACTCTATATAACCCATGATTGCTGGTATGTGATGCACTCTATATAACCCATGATTGCTGGTATGTGACGCACTCTATATAACCCATGATTGCTGGTATGTGATGCTGTCTATATAACCCATGATTGCTTGTATGTGACGCTCTCTATATAACCCATGATTGCTGGTATGTGACGCACTCTATATAAACCATGATTGCTGGTATGTGATGCACTCTATATAACCCATCATTGCTGGTATGTGATGTACTTTATATAACCCATGATTGCTGGTATGTGATGCTCTCTATATAACCCATGATTGCTGGTATGTGATGCACTCTATATAACCCATGATTGCTGGTATGTGACGCACTCTATATAACCCATGATTGCTGGTATGTGATGCACTCTATATAACCCATGATTGCTGGTATGTGATGCTCTCTATATAACCCATGATTGCTGGTATGTGATGCTCTCTATATAACCCATGATTGCTGGTATGTGATGCACTCTATATAACCCATGATTGCTGGTATGTGATGCTCTCTATATAACCCATGATTGCTGGTATGTGATGCTCTCTATATAAACCATGATTGCTGGTATGTGCTGCTCTCTATATAACCCATGATTGCTGGTATGTGATGCACTCTATATAACCCATGATTGCTGGTATGTGATGCACTCTATATAACCCATGATTGCTGGTATGTGATGCTCTCTATATAACCCATGATTGCAGGTATGTGATGCACTCTATATAACCCATGATTGCTGGTATGTGACGCACTCTATATAACCCATGATTGCTGGTATGTGATGCTCTCTATATAACCCATGATTGCTGGTATGTGATGCACTCTATATAACCCATGATTGCTGGTATGTGATGCACTCTATATAACCCATGATTGCTGGTATGTGATGCAATCTATATAACCCATGATTGCTGGTATGTGATGCTCTCTATATAACCCATGATTGCTGGTATGTGATGCACTCTATATAACCCATGATTGCTGGTATGTGATGCACTCTATATAAACCATGATTGCTGGTATGTGATGCTCTCTATATAACCCATGATTGCTGGTATGTGATGCAGTCTATATAACCCATGATTGCTGGTATGTGATGCACTCTATATAACCCATGATTGCTGGTATGTGATGTACTCTATATAAACCATGATTGCTGGTATGTGATGCACTCTATATAACCCACGATTGCTGGTATGTGACGCTCTCTATATAACCCATGATTGCTGGTATGTGATGCAGTCTATATAACCCATGATTGCTGGTATGTGATGCACTCTATATAAACCATGATTGCTGGTATGTGATGCTCTCTATTTAACCCATGATTGCAGGTATGTGATGCTCTCTATATAACCCATGATTGCTGGTATGTGATGCACTCTATATAACCCATGATTGCTGGTATGTGATGCTCTCTATATAACCCATGATTGCTGGTATGTGATGCTCTCTATATAAACCATGATTGCTGGTATGTGATGCACTCTATATAAACCATGATTGCTGGTATGTGATGCACTCTATATAACCCATGATTGCTGGTATGTGATGCTCTCTATATAACCCATGATTGCTGGTATGTGATGCTCTCTATATAACCCATGATTGCTGGTATGTGATGCTCTCTATATAACCCATGATTGCTGGTATGTGATGCTCTCTATATAACCCATGATTGCTGGTATGTGATGCTCTCTATATAACCCATGATTGCTGGTATGTGATGCTCTCTATATAACCCATGATTGCTGGTATGTGATGCTCTCTATATAAACCATGATTGCTGGTATGTGATGCGCTCTATATAACCCATGATTGCTGGTATGTGATGCTCTCTATATAACCCATGATTGCTGGTATGTGATGCACTCTATATAAACCATGATTGCTGGTATGTGATGCTCTCTATATAACCCATGATTGCTGGTATGTGATGCACTCTATATAACCCATGATTGCTGGTATGTGATGCTCTCTATATAACCCATGATTGCTGGTATGTGATGCACTCTATATAACCCATGATTGCTGGTATGTGATGCACTCTATATAAACCATGAGTGCTGGTATGTGATGCACTCTATATAACCCATGATTGCTGGTATGTGATGCTCTCTATATAACCCATGATTGCTGGTATGTGATGCACTCTATATAAACCATGATTGCTGGTATGTGATGTACTCTATATAACCCATGATTGCTGGTATGTGATGCACTCTATATACACCATGATTGCTGGTATGTGATGCTCTCTATATAACCCATGATTGCTGGTATGTGATGCACTCTATATAAACCATGATTGCTGGTATGTGACGCACTCTATATAAACCATGATTGCTGGTATGTGATGTACTCTATATAAACCATGATTGCTGGTATGTGACGCTCTCTATATAACCCATGATTGCTGGTATGTGATGCTCTCTATATAACCCATGATTGCTGGTATGTGATGCGCTCTATATAACCCATGATTGCTGGTATGTGATGCGCTCTATATAACCCATGATTGCTGGTATGTGATGCGCTCTATATAACCCATGATTGCTGGTATGTGATGCTCTCTATATAACCCATGATTGCTGGTATGTGATGCACTCTATATAACCCATGATTGCTGGTATGTGATGCACTCTATATAACCCATGATTGCTGGTATGTGATGCTCTCTATATAACCCATGATTGCTGGTATGTGATGCTGTCTATATAACCCATGATTGCTGGTATGTGATGTACTCTATATAACCCATGATTGCTGGTATGTGATGTTCTCTATATAAACCATGATTGCTGGTATGTGATGTACTCTATATAACCCATGATTGCTGGTATGTGATGTACTCTATATAACCCATGATTGCTGGTATGTGATGCACTCTATATAACCCATGATTGCTGGTATGTGATGCTCTCTATATAACCCATGATTGCTGGTATGTGATGCACTCTATATAACCCATGATTGCTGGTATGTGATGCTCTCTATATAACCCATGATTGCTGGTATGTGATGCACTCTATATAACCCATGATTGCTGGTATGTGATGCACTCTATATAAACCATGAGTGCTGGTATGTGATGCACTCTATATAACCCATGATTGCTGGTATGTGATGCTCTCTATATAACCCATGATTGCTGGTATGTGATGCACTCTATATAAACCATGATTGCTGGTATGTGATGTACTCTATATAACCCATGATTGCTGGTATGTGATGCACTCTATATACACCATGATTGCTGGTATGTGATGCTCTCTATATAACCCATGATTGCTGGTATGTGATGCGCTCTATATAACCCATGATTGCTGGTATGTGATGCACTCTATATAAACCATGATTGCTGGTATGTGACGCACTCTATATAAACCATGATTGCTGGTATGTGATGTACTCTATATAAACCATGATTGCTGGTATGTGACGCTCTCTATATAACCCATGATTGCTGGTATGTGATGCTCTCTATATAACCCATGATTGCTGGTATGTGATGCGCTCTATATAACCCATGATTGCTGGTATGTGATGCGCTCTATATAACCCATGATTGCTGGTATGTGATGCGCTCTATATAACCCATGATTGCTGGTATGTGATGCTCTCTATATAACCCATGATTGCTGGTATGTGATGCGCTCTATATAACCCATGATTGCTGGTATGTGATGCGCTCTATATAACCCATGATTGCTGGTATGTGATGCTCTCTATATAACCCATGATTGCTGGTATGTGATGCACTCTATATAACCCATGATTGCTGGTATGTGATGCAGTCTATATAACCCATGATTGCTGGTATGTGATGCTCTCTATATAACCCATGATTGCTGGTATGTGATGCACTCTATATAACCCATGATTGCTGGTATGTGATGCTCTCTATATAACCCATGATTGCTGGTATGTGATGCTGTCTATATAACCCATGATTGCTGGTATGTGATGTACTCTATATAACCCATGATTGCTGGTATGTGATGTTCTCTATATAAACCATGATTGCTGGTATGTGATGTACTCTATATAACCCATGATTGCTGGTATGTGATGTACTCTATATAACCCATGATTGCTGGTATGTGATGCACTCTATATAACCCATGATTGCTGGTATGTGATGCTCTCTATATAACCCATGATTGCTGGTATGTGATGCACTCTATATAACCCATGATTGCTGGTATGTGATGCTCTCTATATAACCCATGATTGCTGGTATGTGATGCACTCTATATAACCCATGATTGCTGGTATGTGATGCTCTCTATATAACCCATGATTGCTGGTATGTGATGCTCTCTATATAACCCATGATTGCTGGTATGTGATGCACTCTATATAAACCATGAGTGCTGGTATGTGATGTACTCTATATAACCCATGATTGCTGGTATGTGATGTTCTCTATATAACCCATGATTGCTGGTATGTGACGCACTCTATATAACCCATGATTGCTGGTATGTGACGCTCTCTATATAACCCATGATTGCTGGTATGTGACGCTCTCTATATAACCCATGATTGCTGGTATGTGATGCACTCTATATAACCCATGATTGCTGGTATGTGACGTACTCTATATAACCCATGATTGCTGGTATGTGATGCACTCTATATAACCCATGATTGCTGGTATGTGATGCACTCTATATAACCCATGATTGCTGGTATGTGACGCTCTCTATATAACCCATGATTGCTGGTATGTGACGCTCTCTATATAACCCATGATTGCTGGTATGTGATGCACTCTATATAACCCATGATTGCTGGTATGTGACGTACTCTATATAACCCATGATTGCTGGTATGTGATGCACTCTATATAACCCATGATTGCTGGTATGTGATGCACTCTATATAACCCATGATTGCTGGTATGTGATGCACTCTATATAAACCATGATTGCTGGTATGTGACGCACTCTATATAACCCATGATTGCTGGTATGTGATGTACTCTATATAACCCATGATTGCTGGTATGTGATGCACTCTATATAACCCATGATTGCTGGTATGTGATGCACTCTATATAACCCATGATTGCTGGTATGTGATGCTCTCTATATAACCCATGATTGCTGGTATGTGATGCTCTCTATATAACCCATGATTGCTGGTATGTGATGCACTCTATATAACCCATGATTGCTGGTATTTGATGCACTCTATATAACCCATGATTGCTGGTATGTGATGCACTCTATATAACCCATGATTGCTGGTATGTGATGCACTCTATATAACCCATGATTGCTGGTATGTGATGCACTCTATATAACCCATGATTGCTGGTATGTGACGCACTCTATATAACCCATGATTGCTGGTATGTGATGCACTCTATATAACCCATGATTGCTGGTATGTGACGCACTCTATATAACCCATGATTGCTGGTATGTGATGCTGTCTATATAACCCATGATTGCTTGTATGTGACGCTCTCTATATAACCCATGATTGCTGGTATGTGACGCACTCTATATAAACCATGATTGCTGGTATGTGATGCACTCTATATAACCCATCATTGCTGGTATGTGATGTACTTTATATAACCCATGATTGCTGGTATGTGATGCTCTCTATATAACCCATGATTGCTGGTATGTGATGCACTCTATATAACCCATGATTGCTGGTATGTGACGCACTCTATATAACCCATGATTGCTGGTATGTGATGCACTCTATATAACCCATGATTGCTGGTATGTGATGCTCTCTATATAACCCATGATTGCTGGTATGTGATGCTCTCTATATAACCCATGATTGCTGGTATGTGATGCACTCTATATAACCCATGATTGCTGGTATGTGATGCTCTCTATATAACCCATGATTGCTGGTATGTGATGCTCTCTATATAAACCATGATTGCTGGTATGTGCTGCTCTCTATATAACCCATGATTGCTGGTATGTGATGCACTCTATATAACCCATGATTGCTGGTATGTGATGCACTCTATATAACCCATGATTGCTGGTATGTGATGCTCTCTATATAACCCATGATTGCAGGTATGTGATGCACTCTATATAACCCATGATTGCTGGTATGTGACGCACTCTATATAACCCATGATTGCTGGTATGTGATGCTCTCTATATAACCCATGATTGCTGGTATGTGATGCACTCTATATAACCCATGATTGCTGGTATGTGATGCACTCTATATAACCCATGATTGCTGGTATGTGATGCTCTCTATATAACCCATGATTGCAGGTATGTGATGCACTCTATATAACCCACGATTGCTGGTATGTGACGCACTCTATATAACCCATGATTGCTGGTATGTGATGCACTCTATATAACCCATGATTGCTGGTATGTGATGCAATCTATATAACCCATGATTGCTGGTATGTGATGCTCTCTATATAACCCATGATTGCTGGTATGTGATGCACTCTATATAACCCATGATTGCTGGTATGTGATGCACTCTATATAAACCATGATTGCTGGTATGTGATGCTCTCTATATAACCCATGATTGCTGGTATGTGATGCAGTCTATATAACCCATGATTGCTGGTATGTGATGCACTCTATATAAACCATGATTGCTGGTATGTGATGCACTCTATATAAACCATGATTGCTGGTATGTGATGTACTCTATATAAACCATGATTGCTGGTATGTGATGCACTCTATATAACCCACGATTGCTGGTATGTGACGCTCTCTATATAACCCATGATTGCTGGTATGTGATGCAGTCTATATAACCCATGATTGCTGGTATGTGATGCACTCTATATAAACCATGATTGCTGGTATGTGATGCTCTCTATTTAACCCATGATTGCAGGTATGTGATGCTCTCTATATAACCCATGATTGCTGGTATGTGATGCACTCTATATAACCCATGATTGCTGGTATGTGATGCTCTCTATATAACCCATGATTGCTGGTATGTGATGCTCTCTATATAAACCATGATTGCTGGTATGTGATGCACTCTATATAAACCATGATTGCTGGTATGTGATGCACTCTATATAACCCATGATTGCTGGTATGTGATGCTCTCTATATAACCCATGATTGCTGGTATGTGATGCTCTCTATATAACCCATGATTGCTGGTATGTGATGCTCTCTATATAACCCATGATTGCTGGTATGTGATGCTCTCTATATAACCCATGATTGCTGGTATGTGATGCTCTCTATATAACCCATGATTGCTGGTATGTGATGCTCTCTATATAACCCATGATTGCTGGTATGTGATGCTCTCTATATAAACCATGATTGCTGGTATGTGATGCGCTCTATATAACCCATGATTGCTGGTATGTGATGCTCTCTATATAACCCATGATTGCTGGTATGTGATGCACTCTATATAAACCATGATTGCTGGTATGTGATGCTCTCTATATAACCCATGATTGCTGGTATGTGATGCACTCTATATAACCCATGATTGCTGGTATGTGATGCTCTCTATATAACCCATGATTGCTGGTATGTGATGCACTCTATATAACCCATGATTGCTGGTATGTGATGCACTCTATATAAACCATGAGTGCTGGTATGTGATGCACTCTATATAACCCATGATTGCTGGTATGTGATGCTCTCTATATAACCCATGATTGCTGGTATGTGATGCACTCTATATAAACCATGATTGCTGGTATGTGATGCGCTCTATATAACCCATGATTGCTGGTATGTGATGCACTCTATATAAACCATGATTGCTGGTATGTGACGCACTCTATATAAACCATGATTGCTGGTATGTGATGTACTCTATATAAACCATGATTGCTGGTATGTGACGCTCTCTATATAACCCATGATTGCTGGTATGTGATGCTCTCTATATAACCCATGATTGCTGGTATGTGATGCGCTCTATATAACCCATGATTGCTGGTATGTGATGCGCTCTATATAACCCATGATTGCTGGTATGTGATGCGCTCTATATAACCCATGATTGCTGGTATGTGATGCTCTCTATATAACCCATGATTGCTGGTATGTGATGCACTCTATATAACCCATGATTGCTGGTATGTGATGCAGTCTATATAACCCATGATTGCTGGTATGTGATGCTCTCTATATAACCCATGATTGCTGGTATGTGATGCACTCTATATAACCCATGATTGCTGGTATGTGATGCTCTCTATATAACCCATGATTGCTGGTATGTGATGCTGTCTATATAACCCATGATTGCTGGTATGTGATGTTCTCTATATAAACCATGATTGCTGGTATGTGATGTACTCTATATAACCCATGATTGCTGGTATGTGATGTACTCTATATAACCCATGATTGCTGGTATGTGATGCACTCTATATAACCCATGATTGCTGGTATGTGATGCTCTCTATATAACCCATGATTGCTGGTATGTGATGCACTCTATATAACCCATGATTGCTGGTATGTGATGCTCTCTATATAACCCATGATTGCTGGTATGTGATGCACTCTATATAACCCATGATTGCTGGTATGTGATGCTCTCTATATAACCCATGATTGCTGGTATGTGATGCTCTCTATATAACCCATGATTGCTGGTATGTGATGCACTCTATATAAACCATGAGTGCTGGTATGTGATGCTCTCTATATAACCCATGATTGCTGGTATGTGATGCTCTCTATATAAACCATGATTGCTGGTATGTGATGTACTCTATATAACCCATGATTGCTGGTATGTGATGTTCTCTATATAACCCATGATTGCTGGTATGTGACGCACTCTATATAACCCATGATTGCTGGTATGTGACGCTCTCTATATAACCCATGATTGCTGGTATGTGACGCTCTCTATATAACCCATGATTGCTGGTATGTGATGCACTCTATATAACCCATGATTGCTGGTATGTGACGTACTCTATATAACCCATGATTGCTGGTATGTGATGCACTCTATATAACCCATGATTGCTGGTATGTGATGCACTCTATATAACCCATGATTGCTGGTATGTGACGCTCTCTATATAACCCATGATTGCTGGTATGTGACGCTCTCTATATAACCCATGATTGCTGGTATGTGATGCACTCTATATAACCCATGATTGCTGGTATGTGACGTACTCTATATAACCCATGATTGCTGGTATGTGATGCACTCTATATAACCCATGATTGCTGGTATGTGATGCACTCTATATAACCCATGATTGCTGGTATGTGATGCACTCTATATAAACCATGATTGCTGGTATGTGACGCACTCTATATAACCCATGATTGCTGGTATGTGATGTACTCTATATAACCCATGATTGCTGGTATGTGATGCACTCTATATAACCCATGATTGCTGGTATGTGATGCACTCTATATAACCCATGATTGCTGGTATGTGATGCTCTCTATATAACCCATGATTGCTGGTATGTGATGCTCTCTATATAACCCATGATTGCTGGTATGTGATGCACTCTATATAACCCATGATTGCTGGTATTTGATGCACTCTATATAACCCATGATTGCTGGTATGTGATGCACTCTATATAACCCATGATTGCTGGTATGTGATGCACTCTATATAACCCATGATTGCTGGTATGTGATGCACTCTATATAACCCATGATTGCTGGTATGTGACGCACTCTATATAACCCATGATTGCTGGTATGTGATGCACTCTATATAACCCATGATTGCTGGTATGTGACGCACTCTATATAACCCATGATTGCTGGTATGTGATGCTGTCTATATAACCCATGATTGCTTGTATGTGACGCTCTCTATATAACCCATGATTGCTGGTATGTGACGCACTCTATATAAACCATGATTGCTGGTATGTGATGCACTCTATATAACCCATCATTGCTGGTATGTGATGTACTTTATATAACCCATGATTGCTGGTATGTGATGCTCTCTATATAACCCATGATTGCTGGTATGTGATGCACTCTATATAACCCATGATTGCTGGTATGTGACGCACTCTATATAACCCATGATTGCTGGTATGTGATGCACTCTATATAACCCATGATTGCTGGTATGTGATGCTCTCTATATAACCCATGATTGCTGGTATGTGATGCTCTCTATATAACCCATGATTGCTGGTATGTGATGCACTCTATATAACCCATGATTGCTGGTATGTGATGCTCTCTATATAACCCATGATTGCTGGTATGTGATGCTCTCTATATAAACCATGATTGCTGGTATGTGCTGCTCTCTATATAACCCATGATTGCTGGTATGTGATGCACTCTATATAACCCATGATTGCTGGTATGTGATGCACTCTATATAACCCATGATTGCTGGTATGTGATGCTCTCTATATAACCCATGATTGCAGGTATGTGATGCACTCTATATAACCCATGATTGCTGGTATGTGACGCACTCTATATAACCCATGATTGCTGGTATGTGATGCTCTCTATATAACCCATGATTGCTGGTATGTGATGCACTCTATATAACCCATGATTGCTGGTATGTGATGCACTCTATATAACCCATGATTGCTGGTATGTGATGCAATCTATATAACCCATGATTGCTGGTATGTGATGCTCTCTATATAACCCATGATTGCTGGTATGTGATGCACTCTATATAACCCATGATTGCTGGTATGTGATGCACTCTATATAAACCATGATTGCTGGTATGTGATGCTCTCTATATAACCCATGATTGCTGGTATGTGATGCAGTCTATATAACCCATGATTGCTGGTATGTGATGCACTCTATATAAACCATGATTGCTGGTATGTGATGCACTCTATATAAACCATGATTGCTGGTATGTGATGTACTCTATATAAACCATGATTGCTGGTATGTGATGCACTCTATATAACCCACGATTGCTGGTATGTGACGCTCTCTATATAACCCATGATTGCTGGTATGTGATGCAGTCTATATAACCCATGATTGCTGGTATGTGATGCACTCTATATAAACCATGATTGCTGGTATGTGATGTACTCTATATAAACCATGATTGCTGGTATGTGATGCACTCTATATAACCCACGATTGCTGGTATGTGACGCTCTCTATATAACCCATGATTGCTGGTATGTGATGCAGTCTATATAACCCATGATTGCTGGTATGTGATGCACTCTATATAAACCATGATTGCTGGTATGTGATGTACTCTATATAACCCATGATTGCTGGTATGTGATGCTCTCTATATAACCCATGATTGCAGGTATGTGATGTACTCTATATAAACCATGATTGCAGGTATGTGATGCACTCTATATAACCCATGATTGCTGGTATGTGATGCACTCTATATAACCCATGATTGCTGGTATGTGATGCACTCTATATAACCCATGATTGCTGGTATGTGACGCACTCTATATAACCCATGATTGCTGGTATGTGATGCTGTCTATATAACCCATGATTGCTTGTATGTGATGCTCTCTATATAACCCATGATTGCTGGTATGTGACGCACTCTATATAACCCATGATTGCTGGTATGTGATGCACTCTATATAAACCATGATTGCTGGTATGTGATGCACTCTATATAACCCATGATTGCTGGTATGTGATGCACTCTATATAACCCATGATTGCTGGTATGTGATGCACTCTATATAACCCATGATTGCTGGTATTTGACGCTCTCTATATAACCCATGATTGCTGGTATGTGATGCACTCTATATAACCCATGATTGCTGGTATGTGATGCACTCTATATAACCCATGATTGCTGGTATGTGATGCACTCTATATAACCCATGATTGCTGGTATGTGATGCTCTCTATATAACCCATGATTGCTGGTATGTGATGCACTCTATATAACCCATGATTGCTGGTATGTGACGCTCTCTATATAACCCATGATTGCTGGTATGTGATGCACTCTATATAACCCATGATTGCTGGTATGTGATGCTCTCTATATAACCCATGATTGCTGGTATGTGATGCTCTCTATATAACCCATGATTGCTGGTATGTGATGCTCTATATAACCCATGATTGCTGGTATGTGATGCTCTATATAACCCATGATTGCTGGTATGTGATGCTCTATATAACCCATGATTGGTGGTATGTGATGCTCTCTATATAACCCATGATTGCTGGTATGTGATGCTCTCTATATAACCCATGATTGCTGGTATGTGATGCACTCTATATAACCCATGATTGCTGGTATGTGATGCACTCTATATAAACCATGATTGCTGGTATGTGATGCTCTCTATATAACCCATGATTGCTGGTATGTGATGCTCTCTATATAACCCATGATTGCTGGTATGTGATGCACTCTATATAAACCATGATTGCTGGTATGTGATGCACTCTATATAAACCATGATTGCTGGTATGTGATGCACTCTATATAACCCATGATTGCTGGTATGTGATTCACTCTATATAACCCATGATTGCTGGTATGTGATGCACTCTATATAAACCATGATTGCTGGTATGTGATGCACTCTATATACACCATGATTGCTGGTATGTGATGCTCTCTATATAACCCATGATTGCTGGTATGTGATGCACTCTATATAACCCATGATTGCTGGTATGTGATGCTCTATATAACCCATGATTGCTGGTATGTGATGCTCTATATAACCCATGATTGGTGGTATGTGATGCTCTCTATATAACCCATGATTGCTGGTATGTGATGCACTCTATATAACCCATGATTGCTGGTATGTGATGGACTCTATATAACCCATGATTGCTGGTATGTGATGGTCTCTATATAACCCATGATTGCTGGTATGTGATGCACTCTATATAACCCATGATTGCTGGTATGTGATGCTCTCTATATAACCCATGATTGCTGGTATGTGATGCACTCTATATAACCCATGATTGCTGGTATGTGGTGCACTCTATATAACCCATGATTGCTGGTATGTGATGCTCTCTATATAACCCATGATTGCTGGTATGTGATGCACTCTATATAACCCATGATTGCTGGTATGTGATGCTCTCTATGTAACCCATGATTGCTGGTATGTGATGCTCTCTATATAACCCATGATTGCTGGTATGTGATGCTCTCTATATAACCCATGATTGCTGGTATGTGATGCACTCTATATAACCCATGATTGCTGGTATGTGATGCACTCTATATACACCATGATTGCTGGTATGTGATGCTCTCTATATAACCCATGATTGCTGGTATGTGATGCGCTCTATATAACCCATGATTGCTGGTATGTGATGCTCTCTATATAACCCATGATTGCTGGTATGTGATGCAGTCTATATAAACCATGATTGCTGGTATGTGATGCACTCTATATAACCCATGATTGCTGGTATGTGATGCACTCTATATAACCCATGATTGCTGGTATGTGATGCACTCTATATAACCCATGATTGCTGGTATGTGTTGCTCTCTATATAACCCATGATTGCTGGTATGTGATGCTCTCTATATAACCCATGATTGCAGGTATGTGATGCTCTCTATATAACCCATGATTGCTGGTATGTGATGCTCTCTATATAACCCATGATTGCTGGTATGTGATGCACTCTATATAACCCATGATTGCTGGTATGTGATGCACTCTATATAACCCATGATTGCTGGTATGTGACGCTCTCTATATAACCCATGATTGCTGGTATGTGATGTACTCTATATAACCCATGATTGCTGGTATGTGATGCTCTCTATATAACCCATGATTGCTGGTATGTGATGCTCTCTATATAACCCATGATTGCTGGTATGTGATACTCTCTATATAACCCATGATTGCTGGTATGTGATGCACTCTATATAACCCATGATTGCTGGTATGTGATGCTCTCTATATAACCCATGATTGCTGGTATGTGATGCTCTCTATATAACCCATGATTGCTGGTATGTGACGCACTCTATATAACCCATGATTGCTGGTATGTGATGCACTCTATATAACCCATGATTGCTGGTATGTGATGCACTCTATATAACCCATGATTGCTGGTATGTGATGCTCTCTATATAACCCATGATTGCTGGTATGTGATGCTCTCTATATAACCCATGATTGCTGGTATGTGACGCACTCTATATAACCCATGATTGCTGGTATGTGATGCACTCTATATAACCCATGATTGCTGGTATGTGATGCTCTCTATATAACCCATGATTGCTGGTATGTGATGCTCTCTATATACACCATGATTGCTGGTATGTGATGCTCTCTATATAACCCATGATTGCTGGTATGTGATGCTCTCTATATAACCCATGATTGCTGGTATGTGATGCACTCTATATAACCCATGATTGCTGGTATGTGATGCTCTCTATATAACCCATGATTGCTGGTATGTGATGCTCTCTATATAACCCATGATTGCTGGTATGTGATGCTCTCTATATACACCATGATTGCTGGTATGTGATGCACTCTATATAACCCATGATTGCTGGTATGTGATGCTCTCTATATAACCCATGATTGCTGGTATGTGATGCTCTCTATAAACCAGGATTGTTCATTATGCTTGAAAAAGGTCCTAATGTTGGACTTAAACGTTGCACCTTTTATATGTTGGAGTGAATAAATCAGTTTTCCAACTATTCTGTTGGGAGTGCTGCATGATTTATTTCTTTAAATACATCTCCCATAGAGTTACATGATGATATTCTGCTGCCTGCAGCCACCACAAGGGGGAGCTCACTACATACAGATACATATAGCTCCCATAGAGTTACATGATAAAATTCTAGTGAGAGAAAGCGAAACACGGCGCCACATGGTGCAGATTACCCAAGTGGGAATGGATAATTTGAGAAGAGTGATGCTTACCTTGAAGCAATGAAAATCGAGCGATGGAGAGAAAGGTGCTGCTGCTGCCAGGACTCGAGGCCGGTGATTCAAGATGAACGACCGCAGATACTATGCTGGGTGAGCTGGAGAAAAAGAGTCTGCAAGGGCGCTGCTGCACACGGATGAGACCGAAGTGAAAACTTCGGAATGATGATAATAATATTCGATGAAAATATTCAATGATATTCAATGATAATTGAAGGTAATAAATAATAAAATTTAATGGTAATATGACTACGCGTTTCAATGCCGTACCGGCATCTTCATCAGGTCATGAAAAAAGAACACAGACATCTCAGTTTAAATAGAATCTCAAAGTTCGAAAAAACCCGCCAATGTGAACAAGGGCAGGGCGTTCAAGTGACGTCAGAGTTCAGAGGTTAAAAAATGACAGATAACGATGACCGGCACATAAAAAATGATCAAAAAATAAAATGTTAAACAAGGAAAGATAAAGTCCATGTGCTGGGAAACAATATAGGAACAATGAAACAAATGGTACAGAATGAATCGCAGGGGATGCAGAACAAAAACAAAACAAAACAAAATAAGGGGTAATCCGTGAAATAAACGGATAAATAGGTGATGGTGTCAATATAAGATATAAAACAATTATAAACAGTATAAGAACATAATAAAATATGTAAAATAAATAAACAACAAAGTCAGAAAGACAAATGGAAATTATTCACATTTTTCATATAAATTATTCATATGCAGTATTGATACCCCTATTCTCTCACCAATGCTCACATTTATGTTTTGGCATTCTAAATTTATACATATGTCATCGCTTCTCTCTACATTCGTTGAGCCGCTATTTATTAATGTTTTAACGGCAAGTGCCGACTCCATTCTTTTGAATGTGTAAGGATTAATGTCCATTTGTCTTTCTGACTTTGTTGTTTATTTATTTTACATATTTTATTATGTTCTTATACTGTTTATAATTGTTTTATATCTTATATTGACACCATCACCTATTTATCCGTTTATTTCACGGATTACCCCTTATTTTGTTTTGTTTTGTTTTTGTTCTGCATCCCCTGCGATTCATTCTGTACCATTTGTTTCATTGTTCCTATATTGTTTCCCAGCACATGGACTTTATCTTTCCTTGTTTAACATTTTATTTTTTGATCATTTTTTATGTGCCGGTCATCGTTATCTGTCATTTTTTAACCTCTGAACTCTGACGTCACTTGAACGCCCTGCCCTTGTTCACATTGGCGGGTTTTTTCGAACTTTGAGATTCTATTTAAACTGAGATGTCTGTGTTCTTTTTTCATGACCTGATGAAGATGCCGGTACGGCATTGAAACGCGTAGTCATATTACCATTAAATTTTATTATTTATTACCTTCAATTATCATTGAATATCATTGAATATTTTCATCGAATATTATTATCATCATTCCGAAGTTTTCACTTCGGTCTCATCCGTGTGCAGCAGCGCCCTTGCAGACTCTTTTTCTCCAGCTCACCCAGCATGATAAAATTCTACTGCCTGCAGCCACCACTAGGTCTGTCTGCTGTCATGTCTATAGGAGTTCTCACCTGTCCTGTCTATAGGGAGCTCTATAGAGAGCTCACTACACACAGATACATACAGCTACCATAGAGTTACATGATAACATTCTGCTGCCTGCAGCCACCACTAGGGGGAACTCACTACATACAGCTACCATAGAGTTACATGATAACATTCTGCTACCTGCAGTCACTACTAGAGGGAGCTCACTATATACAGATATATACAGCTCCCGTAGAGTTACATGATATTATTTAGTTATCTATATGTAGAGGATTTGCCTGACACAGCTTCTGTCAACGCCCGTGGTTAATCAGTCTGCATCTGTTCCTAGGCCTGATAGTGACTCGATCTGCTACCACTCAGGCTGGGATGCTGAGGATTGGGAGAACGTATCACAGCCCGGCCAGACGGTTCTAGCTCCCGCCCTCGGTCTATTTATACCTTCATTTCCTGTGTCTCCTTTGCCTGTGATTCTCTCTTGATTCCTGGCTCTGCTGTTCCTGCTATTACCATTTACCTCTGCTTCATACTGACCCCGGCTTGTCTGATTACTCTCTTGCTCTGCGTTTGGTACCTCGTACACTCCTGGTTTGACTCGGCTCATCCACTACTCTGTTGCTCATGGTGTTGCTGTGGGCAACTGCCCCACTTCCCTTGCTTCTGTGTACCCTTGTCTGTTTGTCTGTTGTGCACATATTGAGCGTAGGGACCGTCGCCCAGTTGTACGCCGTCGCCTAGGACGGGCTGTGCAAGTAGGCAGGGACTGAGTGGCAGGTAGATTAGGGCTCACCTGTCTGTCTCCCTACCCCGACATTACACTATAGCAACCACTTGGAGGAACTCACTACATACAGATATATACAGCTCCCATAGAGTTACATGATAACATTCTGCCGACTGCAGCCACCACTAGAGGGAGCTCACTACATACTGATATATACATCTCCCATAGAGTTAAATGATAACATTCTGCTGTCTGCAGCCACCAGTAGGGGGAGCTCATTACATATAGATATATACAGCTCCCATAGAGTTATATGATAACATTCTGCTACCTGCAGTCACTACTAGAGGGAGCTCACTACATACAGATATATACAGCTCCCATAGAGTTACATGATAACATTCTGCCGACTGCAGCCACCACTAGAGGGAGCTCACTACGTACAGATAAATACAGCTCCCATAGAGTTACATGATAACATTCTGCTACCTGCAGTCACCACTAGAGGGAGCTCCCTACATACAGATATATACAGCTCCCATAGAGTTACATGATAACATTCTGCTACCTGCAGTCACCACTAGAGGGAGCTCCCTACATACAGATATATACAGCTCCCATAGAGTTACATGATAAGCTTCTGTTGCCTGCAGCCACTACTAGAGGGAGACCTCACTACATACAGATATATACAGCTCCCATAGAGTTGCATGATGGCATTCTGCCGCCTGCAGCCACCACTAGAGGGAGCTCCCTACATACAGATAAATACAGCTCCCATAGAGTTACATGATAAGCTTCTGTTGCCTGCAGTCACCACTAGAGGGAGACCTCACTACATACAGATTTATACACTGAACTTAATAATAACGCATTTTGATATTAATGAGGGTCTGCTTCACCATTAATTGTATGTGAGATCCTCAAAGGGAACCTGTCACCGGCATTTCACCTATTAAACCGACTATACCTGGTGGTAGAGGGTGAAAAATCATTTCCATATAACCTATAATTATCTTCTTAGTCGGCTCTGTAGCTTTAGTATTTAGCTTTTTAGTGTTCCCACACCGTATGCTAATGAGCAGAAAAGAGTCAAATCTTCGTTTTGAAAAGAGTCAAATCTTCATTCCTCAAGTCTTTCAGAGTTTACCCCACCTTCTTACTTTTGACAGCTCCTCGTCTTCCGCCAGCACACAATATCCCGCGCTTGTGCACTGATGTCCTCCTCTGGGGTGCGCACAAAGCGGCAGCGGATAATTACCATAAAAGCCGAGAAACGTTTGCAGAGCGTTATTTACAGTCGGAGGAGGAGTTTAGGAGCGGGGATAACGGCAATGAACTTTTTATAGCAGCAGCGGCCGGTGAGGGACAAGTAAAGTTCAACTGGTGAAATGCTGGTGACGGGTTCCCTTTAAGGCCTATTTGAGAGGCTTAGTAATTAAAAAAAAGTCTCTGCCTATTAAAGAAACGAAGTGCAGGAGGAGAACAGATCGGTTAGAGCAGTGTCATATGCTGAGAGTGACTATATTCACGCACCCCCCCATATTACATCGCACCTTATCAGATGGGGCCCAGGAGGCTCTTGACTTATTCTCAGCTGAGATTGTTTGGTCTGGCCGAGCAACGTTCATTAATGGCTGTGGAGCCGGGAAGATGCCGGCAGATCTGGTCAAAGTTCAAGAGATGAAGAGGAAGGTGTTTTCTGTCGAGGACAGGCCGGGTGCCCCCCTCAACAACCCTCCAGAAATTGTAGAGATATTTGGGCGGTTTTATGGGGAACTATGATCCTCAACAGGGTCGTAAAGCCCTTCCTGTCTGGTTTATCTCTCCGCACCCTCCTGGATATCAGAGCTGAGAACTTGGAGGGTCATATTGGTGAGGAGGCGCTACTTGTTGTGGCATTATAACAACTTTCAGATGCAGGGGCCCCTGGCCCCAATGGTATTCCGTTGGATATTGATGAGATATTATAATTGCAGTTCTCCGGTTGACTATAAATTCTGCCTTTGGGGAGGGGAGCTCCCGCTATCAATGGTGGAGTCACTGGTTGTATCTATTCTGAAGCCAGATAAGGAGTCGCGTGCCGCCCTATTTCCGTGATGTTAAGCTGCTTGTTGTTTGACAACCATCTTTTTGGCAATATTGAATTCCACCAGAAGAACGAAGAAGCCATTTTGTTCATTGACGCCGCCAAAGCTTTGGACAGCTTCAAGTGGCAGCATAAATGTCATTACCTCCAGGCATTCGGGTTTGAACGTAGATTTATCAGATGGCTCCAGATCTTATATCTCTTGGTGACGCGTCCCTCTCCTGACATCCAGCCCGACCTCCCTGGATGACGCGGCAGTCCATGTGACCGCTGCAGTCTGTGATTGGCTGCAGCCTGTGATTGGCCTGTGATTGGCTGCAGCCTGTGATTGGCCTGTGATTGGCTGCAGCCTCTGATTGGCCTGTGATTGGCTGCAGCCTGTGATTGGCCTGTGATTGGCTGCAGCCGTCACTTGGACTGAAACGTCATCCTGGGAAGCCGGACTGGAGACAGAAGCAGGGAGTTCTCCATAAGTATGAACTTCTATTTTTTTACAGGTTGCTGTATATTGGGATCGGTAGTCACTGTCCAGGGTGCAGAAACAGTTACTGGCGATCGCTTAACTCTTTCAGCACCCTGGACAGTGACTATTTACTGACGTCGCCTAGCAACGACTTCTGTGGGCTGCCGGTGCCGTAATTGCGGCCTGAAATAGGACATGTTCTATATTTTTCAACGGCACGGGCACCTTCCTGTAAGCATACGGGGGGGTACCCGTGGCCAATAGAAGTCTATGGGCCCATGATTACAGGCGTTTTTACATTCGTGTGCATGAGGCCTTAGGCCCTGTTCACCCAGAGTTTTTTGCAGGCAGAAAATCCATTTTGAGGCAGATTTTGATCTGCCTGCACGCCGTTTGCTGTGTTTTTCGTGGCGTTTTTCACCCGTGGCCATTGGGCGCCGTGGGCAAAAACGGCACAAAATACGCTTTCTCTACATCCCATTGATGTCAATGGGAGGTCAGAGATATAAACGCTCGAAGATAGTGCATGTTGCTTCTTTTTCCCGCGTTACGGTTTTTCCACTCGTGGGATAAAACCGCCTCCGCCTCCCATTGAAATCAATGGGAGGCATTTTCGACCATTTTTTGGCGCGTTTTCTGACGCGGTTTCCGATCAGTGTGATCAGGGCCTTAAAAGGGTTTTCCCATCAGAGACATTTATGACATATCCGCAAGATATATCATAAATGTCTGATAGATGCCGGTCCCCTGAACCCCCTTCTAGCTTTTTGTGCTCACGTCGTCTCCCGGCCACTTACTGATTACATGGTCGGGAGTTACGGAAACAGCGCACCTCGCATGCTACATTGTAACAGCTATTCACTACTACGTGAGTTACAGAAACAGCGCAGGTCAGTGAACTTTTCTGTTCTCATAACTCCCGACCATGTAATCAGTAAGTGGCCGGGAGACAGCGTGAGCACAAAAAGCTAGAAGGGGGTTCCGGGGTCCAGTTCTAGAGACAGGTGCGGGTCCCCGAGGTGGAACCCGCATCTATCTGACATTTATGACATGTCCTGTCTAAATGATTTGTGCCCGTGGCGCTCAATGGGCGCGAGTGAAAAACGCCACGAAAAACGCTGCAAATAACTCTGTGTGAACAGGGCCTAAAATGTCCGGTATTAAACGGTCAGTACTTCACACACAAGACTCAGAGGGAGAAGTGTATCTCACAAATTGGTATTTCAGGGCTACACAATTTCAGAACTTAATCGATTGGAAACAGTAAAGATGATTTAAATTTATGCTCCAAATGTGGCATAAAAAAAGAAGATTGATAATATTTTCCATTTGCTGCTCTCCCATAAAATAATCTTCTTCCCACCTGGCAGCTCCCCCTCTTCATCTGCCACCTCCTTCTTCTCACCTGGCAGCTCCCCCTCTTCACCTGGCACCTCCTTCTTCTCACCTGGCAGCTCCCCCTCTTCATCTGCCACCTCCTTCTTCTCACCTGGCAGCTCCCCCTCTTCATCTGGCACCTCCTTCTTCTCACCTGACATCTCACCCTCTTCACCTGGCACCTCCTTCTTCACCTGGCAGCTTCCCCTCTTCACCTGGCACCCACCTTCTTCTCACCTGGAAGCTCCCCCTCTTCATCTGGCACCTCCTTCTTCTTACATGGTAGCTCCCCCTCTTCATCTGACACCTTCATTTTCTCACCTGGCTGCTTTCCTCCTCATCTGGCACCTAATTTTTCTCACCTGACAGCTCTCCTCTTCACCTGGCACCTCCTTCTCACCTGGCAGCTCCCCCTCTTCATCTGGCACCTCCTTCTTACCTGGCATCACCCCCCCTCTTCACCTGGCACCTTCTTCTCACCTGGCAGCTCCCCTCTTCACCTGGCACCTTCTCCTTCTCACCTGGAAGCTCCCCCTCTTCATCTGGCACCTTCTTCTCATCTGGCAGCTCCCTTCATTATCTGGCACCTCCTTCTTCTTACCTGGCATCACCCCCTCTTCACCTGGCATCTTCTTCTCACCTGGCAGCTCCCCCTCTTCACCTGGCACCTCTTTCTTCTCACCTGGCAGCTCCCCCTCTTCATCTGGCACCTCCTTCTTCTCACCTGGCAGCTCCCCTCTTCACCTGGCACCTTCTCCTTCTCACCTGGCAGCGCACCTTCTTCTCATCTGGCAGCTCCCTTCATTATCTGGCACCTCCTTCTTCTTACCTGGCATCACCCCCTCTTCACCTGGCATCTTCTTCTCACCTGGCAGCTCCCCCTCTTCACCTGGCACCTCCTTCTCACCTGGCAGCTCCCCCTCTTCACCTGGCACCTTCTTCTCACCTGGAAGCTCCCCCTCTTCACCTGGCACCTCCTTCTTCTCACCTGGCAGCTCCCCCCTCTTCACCTGGCACCTTCTCACCTGGCAGCTCCCCCTCTTCACCTGGCACCTCCTTCTTCTCACCTGGCAGCTCCCCCTCTTCACCTGGCACCTCCATCTTCTCACCTGGCAGCTCCCCCTCTTCATCTGGTACCTCCTTCTCACCTGGCATCTCCCCCTCTTCACCTGGCACCTCCTTCTTCTCATGTGGCATCTCCCCCTCTTCATCTGGCACCTCCTTCTTCTCACCTGTCCGCTCCCTCTCTTCATCTGGCACCTCCTTCTTATTTACTGGCAGCTCCCCCTCTTCATCTGGCACCTCCTTCTTCTCATCTGTCCGCTCCCTCTCTTCATCTGGCACCTCCTTCTTATTTACTGGCAGTTCCCCCTCTTATTCTGGCACCTCCTTCTTATTTACTGGCAGTTCCCCCTCTTCATCTGGCACCTCCTTCTTACCTGGCAGCTCCCCTCTTCACCTGGCACCTTCTCCTTCTCACCTGGCAGCTCCCCTCTTTATCTGGCACTTCCTTCTAATCACCTGGCATCACCCCCTCTTCCCCTGGCACCTCCTTCTTATTTACTGGCAGTTCCCCCTCTTCACCTCGCAGATCCCCCTCATCACCTGGCACCTCCTTCTCACCTGGCAGCTCCCCCAATTCATCTGGCACCTCCTTCTTACCTGGCAGATCCCCCTCTTCACCTGGCACCTCCTCCTCACCTGGCACCTCCTTCTTCTTACCTGGCAGCTCTACCTCCTCACCTGGCACCTCCTTCTTCTCACCTGGCAGCTCCCCCTCCTCACCTGGCACCTCCTTCTTCTCACCTGGCAGCTCCCCTCCTCACCTGTCACCTTCTTCTCACCTGGCAGCTCCCCCTCCTCACCTGTCACCTTCTTCTTCTCACCTGGCAGCTCCCCCTCCTCACCTGTCACCTTCTTCTTCTCACCTGGCAGCTCCCCCTCCTCACCTGGCACCTCCTTCTCACCTGGCAGATCTCCCTCCTCACCTGGCACCACCTCCTCACCTGGAAGATCCCCCTCGTCACCTGGCACCTCCTTCTCACCTGGCAGCTCCCCTTCTTCATCTGGCACCTCCTTCTTACCTGGCAGCTCCCACTCCTTCTCACCTGGAAGCTCCCCCTCCTCACCTGGCAGCTCCCCCTCTTCACCTGGCACCACCTTCTCACCTGGCAGCTCGTCCTCTTCACCTGGCACCTTATTCTCACCTGGCATCTCCCCCTCTTCATCTGGCACCCTCTCACCTGGCAGCTCTCCCTCTTCACCTGGCACCTCCTTCTTCTCACCTGGCAGCTCCCCCTCTTCATCTGCCACCTCCTTCTTCTCACCTGGTAGCTCCCCCTCTTCAACTGGCACCACCTTCTCACCTGGCAGCTCGTCCTCTTCACCTGGCACCTTCTTCTCACCTGGCAGCTCCCCCTCTTCATCTGGCACCTCCTTCTTCCCACCTGGCAGCTCTCCCTCTTCACCTGGCACCTCCTTCTTCTCACCTGGCAGCTCCCCCTCTTCATCTGCCACCTCCTTCTTCTCACCTGGCAGCTCCTCCTCTTCATTTGGCACCTCCTTCTTCTCACCTGGCAGTTCCCCCTCTTCAACTGGCACCACCCTCTCACCCGGCAGCTCCCCTCTTCATCTGGCACCTCCTTCTTCTCACCTGGCATCTCACCCTCTTCACCTGGCACCTCCTTCTTCTCACCTGGCAGCTTCCCCTCTTCACCTGGCACCCACCTTCTCATCTGGAATCTCCCCCTCTTCATCTGGCACCTCCTTCTTCTTACATGGTAGCTCCCCCTCTTCATCTGACACCTTCATTTTCTAACCTGGCTGCTTTCCTCCTCATCTGGCACCTAATTTTTCTCACCTGACAGCTCTCCTCTTCACCTGGCACCTCCTTCTCACCTGGCAGCTCCCCCTCTTCATCTGGCACCTCCTTCTTACCTGGCATCACCCCCATCTTCACCTGGCACCTTCTTCTCACCTGGCAGCTCCCCCTCTTCATCTGGCACCTCGTTCTTCTCACCTGGCAGCTCCCCTCTTCACCTGGCACCTTCTCCTTCTCACCTGGCAGCTCCCCCTCTTCATCTGGCACCTTCTTCTCATCTGGCAGCTCCCTTCATTATCTGGCACCTCCTTCTTCTTACCTGGCATCACCCCCTCTTCACCTGGCATCTTCTTCTCATCTGGCAGCTCCCCCTCTTCACCTGGCACCTCTTTCTTCTCACCTGGCAGCTCCCCCTCTTCATCTGGCACCTCCTTCTTACCTGGCAGCTCCCCCTCTTCACCTGGCACCTCCTTCTCACCTGGCAGCTCCCCCTCTTCACCTGGCACCTTCTTCTCACCTGGCAGCTCCCCCTCTTCACCTGGCACCTCCTTCTTCTCACCTGGCAGCTCCCCCCTCTTCACCTGGCACCTTCTCACCTGGCAGCTCCCCCTCTTCACCTGGCACCTCCTTCTTCTCACCTGGCAGCTCCCCCTCTTCACCTGGCACCTCCATCTTCTCACCTGTCAGCTCCCCCTCTTCATCTGGTACCTCCTTCTCCTCCTTCTCACCTGGCATCTCCGCCTCTTCACCTGGCATCTCCTTCTTCTCACCTGGCACCTCCTTCTTCTCATGTGGCAGCTCCCCCTCTTCATTTGGCACTTCCTTCTTCTTACCTGGTAGCTCCCCCTGTTCATCTGACACCTTCATTTTCTCACCTGGCTGCTTCCCCTCCTCATGTAGCACCTCATTTTTCTGACCTGGCAGCTCCCCCTCTTCGCCTGGCACCTCCTTTTAACATGGCAGCTCCTCCTCTTCATCTGGCACCTCCTTCTTCTCACCTGGAAGCTCCCCCTCTTCATCTGGCACGTTCATTTTCTCACCTGGCTGCTTCCCCTTCTCATCTGGCACCTCATTTTTCTCACCTTGCAGATCCCCCTCTTCATCTGGCACCTCCTTCTTCTTACCTGTCCGCTCCCTCTCTTCATCTGGCACCTCCTTCTTATTTACTGGCAGCTCCCCCTCTTCATCTGGCACCTCCTTCTTCTCACCTGTCCGCTCCCTCTCTTCATCTGGCACCTCCTTCTTATTTACTGGCAGCTCCCCCTCTTCATCTGGCACCTCCTTCTTCTCATCTGTCCGCTCCCTCTCTTCATCTGGCACCTCCTTCTTATTTACTGGCAGTTCCCCCTCTTCATCTGGCACCTCCTTCTTATTTACTGGCAGTTCCCCCTCTTCATCTGGCACCTCCTTCTTACCTGGCAGCTCCCCTCTTCACCTGGCACCTTCTCCTTCTCACCTGGCAGCTCCCCTCTTTATCTGGCACCTCCTTCTAATCACCTGGCATCACCCCCTCTTCCCCTGGCACCTCCTTCTTATTTACTGGCATTTCCCCCTCTTCACCTGGCACCTCCTTCTTCTCACCTGGCACCTCCTTCTCACCTGGTAGCTCCCCCTCTTCACCTGGCACCTCCTTCTTCTCACCTGGACTGGAGTAAAGTAACAGCAGGTTTTATGGGATAGAGCTCAGAGGCCTGCTTTTATAACTTCCTTATAGTCCTAGGATGAAGCACATTCATAATGCCATGATGCACCCACTTCTCCTTGGAGACATCTGTACTCTGTATCCTTGACTCTCATCGGGAGATATTGCAGGGACTTCTCCTAGAATTGGACTCCACCATCCACATCCCAAATATAGCAAATGTTTGCAAACTGACTTTATTTGGTAAATTGCGACTTCAGAATCTTGCTGCAACTTGGAGGGCGCTGTATTGGTGGTTCAGCCTGTTATAAGCCGACGCCATATCTTTGGAGCAAACAAGTGCTGCACAGAGATGATACATTGGTCTTAATATTGCAAATGCTTTGCCCCACGTGTGGCAGTCACTATACGGATATGGTCCATGTTTACAGCTCCACGTTCTCTGATTATTTTTCTGTGGTAAATTCCTCTGATATAAATGATATAAATGTGAAGATGATGAGGACCTTCACAGGAATATGAATGTATCTGTGCAGAGAACACTGACGTAAACCACATTCATGGAGGCGGACGAGTCCGAGGTGCTGGGTGTTGGCCTGCGTACAGGTGTTCCGGACTGTGTTCATGATGAATATTAATGGGCAGTATCACCTCTCTCTGTATATAGCTATCAGGTGTCTATACATTCATCACCTCGCTATGGGTAATCATCATCTTTCGCCCACAGAACAGGTTGAGGTGTCATTTAGAGGAAAGGATTGTCCTCCGTGAAGATGCACGCCACGTCTCTGATCACCACCTGGGTGAGTTCAAAGTGGTGGATTCTGCGCAGGAGATGAGGACAATGTTTGGTCCTTTGCTGGCTTTGCACCCGAGGGTCTCATCTCCAATGTCCTGACAATTCATTATTGGCTTCTTTGCTTCATTTTCATGCAGGAGGGTTGTTCTGCTACGGAGGGGCCATCCTGCGGGTACAGCCGGAGCACTGGTGCTGACTGTCCAGTTTACACTGCGTTCAGATCATGCGTTCTGTGTGTATATTTGAAGAGTGCCGCTGAACTTTTGCCCCAGACATATGTACTGTCCCACAAATACACACTATATATTCTATACAGATGTCAGAAATCGACTTACATTGAATGAAAAAAATAAATATTTTTGCAATAATCCCTAATGCTGATATATATAGACTGGCAAAACATTTGATATCGTCTAGGGGGACATTATAGGGATAGGTTAGCAGCATTTCATAATATACACACGGAGAGTAATGTCTACACAAGTATGAACATACTCATAAAGTCAATCTCCACCTTTTATAAGGATGTCTTTAAGTTTCTGCTGATTAATTCCATAATTTATGGCTATAGGGACATCCCTGTAGAAACACATACACATGATAAAATTCTGCTGCTCCTAGATTGAGGACTCTGCATACTGTGTTATTATTGAGGTCAAAGTCAAACTGTATGTAGTGAGCTCCCTCTAGTGGTGACTGCAGGAAGCAAAATGTTATCATGTAACACTATGGAAGCTGTGTATATCTGTATGTAGTGAGCTCCACCTAGTGGTGGCTGAAGGCAGCAGAATGTTATCATGTAACTCTATGGGAGCCGTATATATCAGTATGTAGTGAGCTCTCTCTAGTGGTGACTTCAGGAAGCAAAATGTTATCATGTAACACTATGGAAGCTGTGTATATCTGTATGTAGGGAGCTCCCTCTAGTGGTGTCTGCAGGCAGCAGAATGTTATCATGTAACTCTATGGGAGCTGTATATATCTGTATGTAGTGAGCTCTCTCTAGTGGTGACTTCAGGAAGCAAAATGTTATCATGTAACATTATGGAAGCTGTGTATATCTGTATGTAGTGAGCTCCACCTAGTGGTGGCTGAAGGCAGTAGAGTGTTATCATGTAACTCTATGGGAGCTGTATATATCTGTATGTAGTGAGCTCCCTCTAGTGGTGGCTGCAGGCAGCAGAATGTTATCATGTAACTCTATAGGAGCTGTGTATATCTGTATGCAGTGAGCTCCACCTAGTTGTGGCTGAAGGCAGCAGAGTGTTATCATGTAACTCTATGGGAGCCGTATATATCAGTATGTAGTGAGCTCTCTCTAGTGGTGACTTCAGGAAGCAAAATGTTATCATGTAACTCTATGGGAGCTGTATATATCTGTATGTAGTGAGCTCTCTCTAGTGGTGACTTCAGGAAGCAAAATTTTATCATGTAACTCTATAGGAGCTGTGTATATCTGTATGTAGTGAGCTCCACCTAGTGGTGGCTGAAGGCAGTAGAGTGTTATCATGTAACTCTATGGGAGCTGTATATATCTATATGTAGTGAGCTCCCCCTACTGGTGGCTGCAGACAGCAGAATGTTATCATTTAACTCTATGGGAGCTGTATATATCTGTATGTAGTGAGCTCCCCCTAGTGGTGACTGCAGGCAGCAGAATGTTATCATTTAACTCTATGGGAGCTGTATATATCTGTATGTAGTGAGCTCCCCCTAGTGGTGACTGCAGGTAGCAGAATGTTATCATGTAACTCTATGGGAGCTGTATTTATCTGTATGTAGTCAGCTCCCCCTAGTGTGGCTGCAGACAGCAGAATGTTATCCGGTAACTCTATGGGAGCTGTATATATCTGTATGTAGTGAGCTCCCCCTAGTGGTGACTGCGCGCAGCAGAATATTATCATGTAACTCTATGGGAGCTGTATATATCTGTATATAGTGAGCTCCCCCTACTGGTGGCTACAGGCAGCAGAATGATATTACGTATTTCTATGGAAGCTGTGTATATCTGTATGAATTGAGCTCCCTCTTGTGCTGGCTGCAGGCAGCAGAATGTAATCATGTAACTATATAGGAGCTGTATATATATATATCTATATAGTGAGCTCCCCCTAGTGGTGACTGAAGATAGCAGAATGTTATCCTGTAACTATGGGAGCTGTATATATCTGTATGTAGTGAGCACCCCTTAGTGGTGACTGCAGGCAGCAGAATATTATTATGTAACTCTATGGGAGCTGTATATATCTGTATGTAGTGAGCACCGCTTAGTGGTGACTGCAGGCAGCAGAATATTACCATGTAACTCTATGGAAGCTGAATGCAGGGCCTGCCTTTGGAGGGTGCGACCTGTGCCTTTGCACAGGGCGCATCACTCCATCAGGTAGAAGGTGGGTGCTGCATTGGCTCCCTTCCCCTGTTTTTAATTCAGAAGCCCCCGGGTCCAGCGTCTCTGCAGCTGCCTTTCTGCCTTGGCGCTTCATCTCCCAGTGGTATCGCTACCACTATAGCAGCCATAGCGGCTGCTAGCGGCAACACCGGGCATTATGGCGCCCATGCTGCCCTTCAGGATAAGCCGTCACATGCCCATCGGCGCCGCCATAAGCCGCTGTGGCTGCTACAGCGGTAGTGATACCTCCTAAGGAAGCAGATACTATTGAACACTATTGCAGAGCAGGGAGGTATCTCCCTACTCTGCCAACTTCTTGGCTAAAGGCCTACAGGAAAAGATCCCTGCACAGTCCAGCGTGATAACGTCACTGGATCACACCGGCCTACGCAAGGATCTCGTCGTTGGCGTTGTGGAGCAGCATATACTGGGTGGATGGTATATACTGGGTAGATGATATATACTGGGTAGATTATATATATACTGGATGGATGGTATATATTGGATAGATTATGTATATGGGGTAGATTATATATACTGGGTGCATGGTATATACTGGGTGGATGGTATATACTGGGTAGATTATATATATGCTGGATGCATGGTATATATTGGATAGATGATATATATGGGGTAGATTATATATACTGGGTGGATGGTATATACTGGGTAGATTATATATATACTGGATGGATGGTATATATTGGATAGATGATATATATGGGGTAGATTATATATACTGGGTGGATGGTATATATGGTGTAGATGATATATACTGGGTAGATGATATATACTGGGTGGATGGTATATACTGGGTGGATGGTATATACTGGGTAGATGGTATATACTGGGTGGCTAGTATATACTGGGTGGATGATATATACTGGGTAGATGGTATATACTGGGTGTAAGGTATGTACTGGGTAGATGGTATATACTGGTTGGATGGTATATATTGGGTAGATGGTATATACTAGGTAGATTATATATACTGGGTGGCTGGCATATACTGGGTAGATGATATATACTGGGTAGATGGTATATACTGGGTTGGTATATACTGGGTGGAAGGTATATACTAGGTAGATGATATATATACTGGGTAGATGATATATATACTGGATGGATGGTATATATTGGATAGATGATATATATGGGGTAGATTATATATACTGGGTGGATGGTATATACTGGGTGGATGGTATATACTGGGTAGATGATATATACTGGGTGGATGGTATATACTGGTTAGATGATATATACTGGGTGGATGGTATATACTGGGTAGATGATATATACTGGGTGGATGGTATATACTGGGTGGATGGTATATACTGGGTGGATGGTATATACTGGGTGGATGATATATACTGGGTAGATGGTATATACTGGTTGGATGGTATATACTGGTTGGATGGTATATATTGGGTAGATGGTATATACTGGGTAGATAATATATGGGTAGATGGTATATACTGGGTTGATGGTATATACTGGGTGTAACGTATATACTAGGTAGCTGATATATACTGGGTATATGGTATATACTGGGTAGATGGTATATACTGGTTGGATGGTATATATTGGGTAGATGGTATATACTGGCTAGATAATATATGGGTAGATGGTATTACATAGTTACATAGTTACATAGTTTGTACGGTTGAAAAAAGACACATGTCCATCAAGTTCAACCAAGGGATGGGAAAGGGGAAGTGGGATATTGCTGTATTTCTGTGTTTGTGGTATATACTGGGTAGATAATATATGGGTAGATGTTATATACTGGGTGGATAATATATGGGTGGATGGTATATACTGGGTAGATGGTATATACTGGTTGGATGGTATATATTGGGTGGATGGTATATTCTGGGTGGATGGTATATACTGGGTGGATGGTATATACTGGGTAGATAATATATACTAGTTGGATGGTATATACTGGGTGGATGGGATATACTGGGTGGATGGTATATACTGGGTAGATGGTATATACTGGGTAGATGGTATATACTAGTTAGATGGTATATATTGGGTAGATGGTATATATTGGGTAGATGGTATATACTGGTTAGATGGGATATATATGGTGTAGATGATATATACTGGGTAGATGATATATACTGGGTGGATGGTATATTCTGGTTGGATGGTATATACTGGGTGGATGGTATATACTGGGTGGATGGTATATACTGGTTGGATGGTATATATTGGGTGGATGGTATATTCTGGGTGGATGGTATATACTGGGTGGATGGTATATACTGGGTAGATAATATATACTAGTTGGATGGTATATACTGGGTGGATGGGATATACTGGGTAGATGGTATATACTGGGTGGATGGTATATACTGGGTAGATGGTATATACTGGGTAGATGGTATATACTAGTTAGATGGTATATATTGGGTAGATGGTATATATTGGGTAGATGGTATATACTGGTTAGATGGGATATATATGGTGTAGATGATATATACTGGGTAGATGATATATACTGGGTGGATGGTATATTCTGGTTGGATGGTATATTCTGGTTGGATGGTATATACTGGGTGGATGGTATATACTGGGTGGATGGTATATTCTGGTTGGATGGTATATTCTGGTTGGATGGTATATACTGGGTGGATGGTATATACTGGGTGGATGGTATATTTTGGTTGGATGGTATATACTGGGTAGATGATATATACTGGGTAGATGATATATATACTGGTTGGATGGTATATACTGGGTGGATGGTATATACTGGGTAGATGATATATACTGGTTGTATGGTATATACTGGGTAGATGGTATATACTGGTTAGATTGTATATATTGGGTAGATGATATATATGGTGTAGATGATATATACTGGGTGGATGGTATATACTGGGTAGATGATATATATATATATATACTGGGTGGATGCTATATACTGGTTGGATGGTATATAC